>NC_052507.1:33878472-33921272 GCF_014356525.2 Nilaparvata lugens
CTGACAATCAACATGTTCACTTACATCTCAATACGGACTTCCTATGTGATTAGTCATGCAGCATTCATTATTCCGAAACATTATTATTCTTCTCAATCAATTGGTAGTAATATCTATCAGTGAAGTTTTCAATTAAAAAAAAGGTTATATGTGTTAGTGTTTCAAAGAAAAATATTCAATGTTTTCATAGCTGTAGATTGTCGATATATGGTCCAGGAAATATGCGATGTACAATGAATCACACAGAATTCCATATTCTTTCTAAATTCAAAAAATTGTAAATTATTCTTTCATTCTTCAGTAATTAATGAATGCTATATGAATACCATACATATAATATAATATACTATATATATATATATATATATATATATATATATATATATATATATATATATATAATATATATATATATATATATATACTCTTTCATTAGGTGAATAATTTTTTTCAACATTTTCCAGTTTCTCAATGATAGGGGAGTGATAATTATTTGTATAGGTCTTCTAAGGAACCATTATCAACAGCTGGTACCAATCAACTACACTTCAACTCCAAACTACCGTTTTAATACCAGTACACAATAATTATCACAGGGTGATATGTTTATTACAGCTGGTAACTTTAGATGCTAAATCATATTATCACAATATGATCTGAATCATGATCATCTTTTCGTTCTTCAGTAGCCGCTCAGCCGAAAATTTCGAAAACATATGTCTGTAAAATGGAATAATAAATAATTATTATTAGCCCCCCTATTAAAATTTCTGTTCAGAAACCATCCCCAATATTTACACAACATATTCCCAAAGTTTCATGCTGTTATGTCAAGTAGTTTTCAAGTCTACAGAGAACAAACAAACACACAAACAGACATTTATTTTTATAAATAGATTTCCATTCGGCTCAAACAAAAGCCTCTTTTAATGAAGGTAGAATGATAAGGATTCAGTTCTGCTGTTTTAACATTTTTTCAAATCACTTTCAAAAAGTTCATGTAGTACCTACTATTGTGTTTGAGACACTTCTGGCGCTATCATAGTTTCACCACTATTCTGTTCCACAGCCCTATCTCTTGCAGTCGTTAACTATATCTATAATAATAATAATAATAATAATAATAATATAAAGTAAAGAGCTGGCTTATGCACGTACGGGATAGGAAAATTATGTTTGACGCATCATCACGTCTCAACTACTGGACTAATTAACTTGAAATTTTGCTTATAGATTCTTAATTAACCAAGGATGGTTATAGGCCTATTCTCAATTCTTCAAAATTTCATTACATCAAGTTTTCATTTTGTCAAGTTTTAAAATAGATCCTTGCGAAGCACGGGTTCTTGCTAGTAATATTTATATTTTATGAGTAAAAAACTATAATTCAATTCGTAGTAGCTGATTGAGCAATCAGCTGGTTTGTTAGGTATCGATTCAAAAAACTGTCGATTGATGTATTAAATCAAAATAAAGCATTCTAACCTCAAAATGTACATGCAAACTTTTATTTTTATAATCTGCCAATAATAAATAAGCCGCTTTATAATTTTTATTTCTGCCAAAGAATTCTCATTATGGTTGAATTACAATTTTGCATGGTTCTCTTATCGCTTTAGATAATATGATTGTTCCTTATCACAAATAACATTCGATTTTACTTGAGCGGTACCTTGACTAGGCTATCTATTCTTTCCATTTTACAATTCTACTAAAGCTCAGTAGTTTATTTCAAAAGTATTTTGTGGTGCTAAAATACCACGTCACATGTGTAAAGCTGCGTTTACACTGTGTAACTTTGTTATATATAACTTTTGTTAGAGAAATAAGTTATAAAACTTTTGTCATGCAACAAAAGTCTGATAGACAAAAAGGAATTTGTAACATGTTATAAAACAAAAGCATCAGTTTGTGGGTCTCAATATATTATGGCAGTCATCATGGCGACTCCAGACGATGATATCAATGCTGTTCCCGTTCAGACAACTGCTGACAATATTAATGATGAATGCCACCGTAGAGCAGCTTGGTTGTGTGCCAGCGTGCTTCTAAATAGCATCAATGCTATTCTCTTTCAACTAATGCTGACAGTATAAGGGGAATCTCACTATAGAACAGTAGCAGTAGCAATATTTGTAGCAAGACAATTTGGACGAATGTTGTGTCCATACATGACATCAAAACCCATTCAATTTTATCATTGAAATATCCTTTCGTGAGTTGGAAATCTAGTCGCAAATTTAATTATTAAATGTAATTGATGAAGCGAGATTTGGATTTTGTAGGGAAAAATTGATGTTTTGATTCAAACTGCTTCTTTTAGTTTTTTTATATATTTATTTAAATAAGGGAGTGCTTGTAACCGGACCTTTGGGTATCAGGCCAAGGGACAATTTCAAGGTAAAGTTAAGATAATAGTTCATTGTACATTTTTTCCAGACCCATAATTTTAAATAATAATTTGTTTTTATTCAAAACCCTGAACGACCACTTTAGTCATTTCTTTCCTTACACCATTACAGTTGCTTCTACAGCTGCCCGTTTGTATGTCTCAGTATGTTACAATATATTCTGCATACACTAATTTACAATAAATGACAGTTATGCTATTTCTTCAACGAATCTCACGAAATTATTATAATGATTAGTGAGAATGAAGATTGAATGCAATTTGAATAACGATAGCATAAAATATTGTGATGTAACTACATAAATCGGCGGTTTTTAAGTGTTTGCAAAATCTCTATGTTTGCAGCTTTTATCCTTGAGGTGTCCTTATGCGCGCCTCTCCACTAAATTAAGAGCATCTAACGGGTGATTCTCATAGAACATGATCTAGTTACTAGATAACAACTAACAAGTTACATGAATTTTTAACATTTTTGTTAAAGTTGTTATAAAACCGAAGTTTTATAACAAAGTTATACAGTGTAAACGCAGCTTAACAGCCGTACTCGAACGTTCATATATACAAATTCTATTGAATCCTGAAACTGGATTGAAGTTTGTGCTCATTTCTAGTTGAACCATCATGCGAAATAATTTCTAGACGTTTCTGCTTCTGTTTGCACTTTACTTGAAAATTATACTCGAAGTTAAGCTCATTTGTACTCACTTATCAACAACAAAATACATATTTGTCAATCAACATCAATCTAAGATCTCTAAGAATCATTCTACAGTCAATTCAATGAACAACGACAATATTTTTGCAATAATTGAATGCCCTATTCTACTAGGAAGAATATTTGGAATCAACCAATATACAATTACAGTATCAGGTGATACAATTACAGTATAGTATTCTTGTACAATACACGGAGTCATAACACAGTGCAAGTACAACGTAGTTTGTACCGATTTTTCAGCGGTCTATTGAATCATCCACAATCCGTGGACAAATTATACGTTGACAATCCGTAACTTATTGACAAAAGTCCCAACGTAAATAACAACCGTAATTTAATTACCAATGTGAATTCAACAACCGCTTCACAGTAAAAGTCTATCTCTGTGAAGCAAACTATGAAAAGATGAAAACAACGTATCATCTCATACTAGCAATACTTTTCACGCAGTAATTCCAGGAAAAAATACAATTCAGTTGACTAGTGTTACAGAATTTGCCCTAATTCCACGGCTCATTCATCCAGAGCAGCGAGAAAGAAACAAATTCCACAGAATTTTCTGCTGTACTAATTAGAGGCCCTGTGTGTGCGAGGTGGTTGAAAATCTGTACTCAGCTACTGACAATGACGATGGCATATTTTCCGGGTGAGATTAAGCCTTCACATGCTGTGTGCCAAAAAAACTGACATTTCTATCGCAATCGAATCGAAAAACGACGAAGCTCAATCAGAAACAGGAATGAATGCATGAGCTGTGCCAGCGGAATATTATTGTCATTGCTGCACTCCCGTTGTTGAGCTGATGACGAGCAAGTGAATATCCAGAAAAATGAATTTGTTAACAGAATAGATCTGCACTCCTCAATGCTACTGAGGCTAATACAGTCTAGTTTATTTTTAATTCAAGCTGATTAATTTTTTATTTCATAATTTGATTAAACTGATTTACAGATTAAATGATTCAAATGATTTAAAATGATTTGAAGTATATGGATAGCTAAAGAATCAAAGCCAAATTGATGAAGTAATGTTGATATCAAGGAAATCAGTACGCTTATTTATTGTTGAAAATAAGGTGAAGTGGGGAGTACTGTACTGCCTACTGCTACTGCCTATTGCTTAATGCCCAATGCTTAAAAGCTGTTTTAAAGAAACCAATCTAGAAACTTATTCATCCAGGAAAACTTTGTTGTGCCAACTGATTTCAGTATAAATACTTATTGAGTGTTGAAACTGTATTATCCATTGTGGAGAGAGAATTTTGTTTGGAAAACAAGAAGGAAAAAATAGTTGACTCAAAATTCGATTCGGTTTGATTATTTTAAGCAACAGCCCGGTCGAATTACGTATTTGCGGAAAGACGCTTGACTGCAAGACTAAGAAGAAGAATCAATTCACAAACCGAGCTACTTTGTATTCACGAATTGGCATTTGCCAAGAAGAGAAGAAAAAAGAGCAAAAGGACATGCCGATGAAAGCACAACCAAAAGCGAATCAATCAGTGGAATAGCAATCGATTTGTACTGAATGGGCTTCTCTCTACGACCTGAATAAATGAATAGACGGTCAGGCAACGGGGGATGAAAGTGAACACAAGAGAAAAAGGCTTAGAAAAAGGGATGAGTGGTTGTGAGAGAGAGGAGGAAAAAAGGCGAGTGGTGACTTTGTAAGAGAGGAGAGATTTGGTTTGATTTAGAATCTACTTAGAATCCTACCGATAGATAGAATTATTCTGTTGGGGTCCAAGCCGTTTGAATACAAATCACATCTTTTGACAACAATTGAAAGATATATTTAACGGACCTTTGGGTGGGGTATTTGCAAGCAACTATTCATTCACTGATCTCATCCGCATTCGAGAAGAATGTTCAATCTATAATTTATTACTATACTTTAATAATTTCGAAATATTAGAAAATAACTTCATGAATGATGATGAATTATGTTGTTGCGTTCCTTAATAATTTTTGAGTTTTTGAAGTGATCTAGAACTTGTTTCAATGCTGACAAATGATTGAAACAACATGTTACAAGAAGAGTTCTGTATATCTTACATTGAGATTCTTCAATATATGAATATAACACGAGGAACAATTTGTAAATCGATTAATAGAGAATAACTTTCAAATTATCAATGACAATAATTCTTTGATCAGTCAATAAATTACAGCAAACAGCCACAAAATAGACAAGAAGTTTTCTTTCGAGGATTGTTGACAAGAATTATTGCTATCAAAGTACCCACAGCTCTAAATCGAAAAAGGATTATCTGTAATAATATGGCATTAAAATTAAATTCAGGACTGAATTTGATCGTCAATTATTTAATTCTTATTACTTCTTCTCCCTCACCATCTTCTATCACACATTATCATATGAATACATAGAATACTGTTTCTTCACGAGCACTAGTTTAATACTAGAAACGACTACACTTTGTGAAAAACACTCTGTTTAGGAAAGCTATCGTTGATGACCTTTGCTGACTGGCCAGCTGACCTTACAGTTAGATGGGCTTTTTACGACGCCAGACGCCAAAAAAAGAAAAATGTCCGCCGTCCAGTCTGGCATGTCCGTTTTGCAGCGTCGCTTTCTGACATTTGCAATCAGCTCAACCGGCATATCTCCCTGCCGACGCGGCGCTTCAGAAAAACCTTCTTCCACCAGCACACGGCCCCCTACTCACTTGCTCTTTGTTTACCCTAGAGAGACACACTTACTTTATGCTAACACAGTAGACACACTGGGGTGTTAAACACCCCAATTTAATTTTACATTTTTCTTTGAAAAATAAGAAATACTTCATCATTTCTTAATCATTTTTGTTCCAAGTGCATACAGAAATCAAAAGTAAAGCACTGCTTATCAATATTTATACTAATTTTAGAAGTACGTATGTTCCGCCTAAGTGTTGGAGCTCCTAATACGGTTTGAACGAATGGTTTGATCATTACCTATGACAACTTCATCAAAAACTCACGTCTCCTCATTTTATTGTTTTGAATCTCAAGTTGTAGAGAATCATAGCATTCATTCCAATCTGATCCATCATCCCATACCACATTCGTTGTGACAATACAAGTAAATCTTTGTAATAAAAGTGTTTGAAAAGTCCTACGTAAAAGACACTCTGGGGTGTTAGACACCCCACACGAAGAACAAGATGAGCTGGTGAACTCGTAGAATGCTATTACTGACTGGAAGTGGTGGAGAGTATTTGACAATACTACAAACCTAATTTAGACTAGGCATAAATTGCCATCTGTTTGATATTGTCAACTGCAGAACAGAAAAAAAATCCCTGGGGTGTGAAACACCCCAGTGTGTCTCTTTAGGGTTTAGTAGCAAATGAGATAGTCGACATTGTCTAACAAGCTGTTGGATTGGTACAAGGCCATCAGGAAATGGGAGCTGGTCGATTGCCTAGGGCGTGACGGTCAGTAAGGCGCCCCAGAATCGATGAATTTGAGGAAAAAATTGATGGAATTGAGTATAATTTATTGATGCAATGCAATTATAGCTATTAATTTAGCGATCAATAGTGAATTTCAAATTTCAGCTTCATTATCACTCAACACCAATAAACCTATAGGTCCTCTCATGAAACTATGATCTTCCATCTCAATCTCATCTTTACCTACCTACCATTAAGGAAAATAGCCTAGTAATTTTATGAGAATCATCCTCAAAAAAAGTTATTTTCGAGCATGAAGTAATCCTGTATTGCCAAGACTCGGATTATCGATACTCTACAGTTTGTTCTTAAAAATTGTCCACGATAGGACTTTTTACCAAATTTGTAACTATGGAAAAATGGGAAATCACTAGGCTACTGCTTGTAATTTTCCAATCATGCATGCCCTACATTTCGAATGGCTGAGGATTTCAATGAAGTATTCCGTGATCTCTGAGCAAAGATAGGGCGATGAAAATTGTTTAAATCAATTCAATTTTACTTTGAGCATAGTGCAAGATGAGAAAAACGAACTTCCAAGAGATCCTTTATTTTCGAAATCATGTCAATATCATTTCGTTATGAGATTGGAAATTATTGTGAATATCAATTTCCAATCACAAGTCTAAACAAAGAGAGATGTTAGATGAGATGTTGCGTTGAGTTGCGAGGCCCCGAACACCCAGATTGAGTTGAGCAAGGCGAACGTAGCACAAAATTCAATTATTCTGGTTTGTCCCTCGATACTCATCACAGTTTCTTTACAAAGTTCTTTTCTCTCACTTCAATATGCATCTTCTCTGTAAACAGCAATCCAATAATATCATAGTTTTTTCTCTCTATAAATGACGTTCTCTGCAAAAGCTTCCCTCTATTTCAATTGGACTCCTAGAAGTATTTTCTTGGGAATTGGTAGGTAGTAAATTGGTATGATTTTTTATAACTGTGAAAATGATTTCTAGGAATATACCATTTGAAGATGAACTTCCACTCATGATAACAGAACTTGCCAAAGAAATTGAAATGAATATTACACAAGATATTTCACTGCTGACACAAATCATAAACTTGATTGAGTTGTTCAAGCGTTATCAACCATAACGGGGTATCGTGCTTCGCTCAAAAGTACAAAGGCTAAAGCTGGTCACACACTGATTAGTTAAGACAAGTCTAGTCACGTCTTAGTCACAATACTTCACATAGTTGCTTATGGGGTCATGTCTAATTGCAATGACTAAGCAGTGTGTGTTACGTCATTTGCAGCAATGTGTCTAAACGTGACTAGTCTTGTCTTGACTAATCAGTGTGTGACCAGCCTAAAGCTATACTCACACCAATTAGTCAAGACAAGGCAAGACATGATCAGACACGTTGAGTCACAATACTTCACATAGCTGCTTGTGACGCAACTCACACTGATTAGTCATTGCAATTAGACATGTCTTCATAAGCAACTATGTGAAGTATTTTGACTGAGCGTGTCTGATCATGTCTTGTCTTGTCTTGACTAACTGGTGTGCGCCTAGCCTTAGGAAACTCGAAGGTGAATGAGCATGCTATTCAATTTCTGTTGAAATTGACAATTTTAGTATTTATACTCATGCATTACCCACAGAAAATGATACGAGTATGTTTGTTTTGTGTAATGTAAAGGAAGGTATCAGCAATTGGGAAGGAAATTGGAGCAGTTGATGATTTTTTTCTTAATGTAGCCTAGATTTTCAATTATGGAAATATTATAATCTCTTTATAACTGCCCACATTAAAATAGCAACGAAATAGAAACTGGAGCAACTCTGGTTTTCAAATTAGTCTCATTGCTATCTCACTCTCATTGTCATCTCACTATGAACATTACATTGAACCAGCATACTGTATTTTTAAAAAGTCAATAAATTCAAATTTGCGTTATGTTCGCTCTGTTCTATCCTTTCAGATGTGTCTGGTATCATGCAATAACGTCGAATATAAAATAACGTCGAAAAATTTGGTAACTCAACAGCTGTTTTTTCCACACGCTCACACTCTCTGTCTCGTTTTCAACAAATAATGATAGAGAATTCTCTCTAGATCAGCTGCTAATCAAAGGACAAATTAATCCTTTCCAAGGACTTTCAGCGAGTTTTCCCAGGGATGAGACCTAGTGTTTCTCTGTCTCGTTTTCAACAAATTATGGAGAATTCTCTCTAGATCAGCTGCTAATCAAAGGACGAATTAATCCCTTTTAAGGACCTTCAGCGAGTTTTCCCAGGGATTTCCCAGGGATTGCCAAAAGACCTAGTGTCTCGAATTTATTTATCATAAACCAACTATTTTCCAAATTTCGTAAGAATCGTTAGAGCCGTCTTCAGACATAAATACACCAGAGTGTTTCAGAGAAACGGGAAATTTTTAAAGTTAAATAATTTCAAGAAAAACAAATCTTTAAATAAAGCTTTTCATATCATTCAATATTAAAAAATTCCATTTTAGAATAAATAATACCGTAACATTTATTTTTTGAAGATGACATCTTGCAGGTGTATTCCTTTTCTACGTAAACAATCCTGTAGTCTCTTCATCACATTTTCCATGGTTTGACGTGACATTACAACTGAAATTTGAAATCGCTTCTCGAATCTTGGCTTTCAATTCTTCCGTTGTTGCAGAATTGAAAGCCAAGATTCGAGAAGTGATTTCAGGTATTCCAGTTGTAATGTTACGTGAACCATGCATGGACAATGTGATGAAGAGACTACAGGAATGTTTGCGTAGAAAAGGAACATGCCTGCAAGATGTCATCTTCAAAAAATAAATGTTACCGTATTATTTATTCTGGAATGACATTATTTTTACTATTGAATGATATGAAAAACTTTTATTACAGATTCGTTTTACTTGAAATTATTCAACTTCCGAAAAATTCCCGTTCCTCTGAAACACTCTGTATAAACAGATAAACATATGAACAGAAATTGGTCGTTTATAATAATAATATCGAGTGACCTGGCTGGCTCAGGTCTGGTGTCAGAGTTTTCAGGTCGCAACTGATCAATTTCAGGGCCTCTGACATGACCTAACGACTGCTTTTTAGGCAGCCGGGACCGACGACTTAACGTGTCCATCCGAAACAGGGGTCGTTTAATAGAATAGGATTCTGAAGAATTATCTTAGAGTTTGAATTCTAATCATTTTAAACTGAATATACATAGAAAATGCACATGACACGAAACAATCAAAATTTCAGATTATAAGAATAATAAGGATGATGATGATTAAGTATCTTGGAGAGGTACTGATAAATATATGGAGCATCACTACTTACAGCAATCTACCTTTTCAGACATGAAGCATACACTAACATATTGTTCTCCAATCTTGAAAATGTATAAGTCCTCACTCACAAGAGAGTATTTTCATAATATATTGTATGAGTGTAGTGTTTAAATATTTCTACCGTTAGCCTGTACCCTATAATATATCAATTTGTTATACTTATTGAAGAAGAATAATTTAGAAAAATAGCTACTTACCTTCATGCTGCTCATTTGCTGCCCCGCACATACACATCGATTTTTGCTCGTACAATATTTTTCCGTCCCAATGAATTCTATCCTATTATATTAAGCGAGCAATTTCTGTATTTTTATATATTTATATCTGGTTATTTATGTTCAACGGATCTCGAAAACGGCTCTAACGATTTTCAAGAAATTTGGAACATAGCTGACCGAGCAAAGTAAGGTCTGAGATCCACGTCGACGGTTTGGCATTTCTCTTAATGTTTAAATGTTCAAATGTTTAAATGTTTAAATATTTCAATGTTAAATGTTTAAATGTTTAAATGTTTAAATGTTTAAATGTTTAAATGTTTAAATGTTTATGTTTAAATGTTTAAATGTTTAAAGTTTTGTTGTTTTAATGTTTAAATGTTTAAATGTTTAAATGTTTTAAATGGTTAAATGTTTAAATGTTTAAATGTTTAAATGTTTAAATGTTTAAATGTTTAAATGTTAAATGTTTAAATGTTTAAATGTTTAAAGTTTAAATGTTTAAATGTTTAAATGTTTAAATGTTTAAATGTTTAAATGTTAAATGTTTAAATGTTTAAATGTTTAAATGTTTAAATGTTTAAATGTTAAATGTTTAAATGTTTAAATGTTTAAATGTTTAAATGTTTAAATGTTTAAATGTTTAAATGTTAAATGTTTAAATGTTAAATGTTTAAATGTTTAAATGTTAAATGTTTAAATGTTTAAATGTTTAAATGTTTAAATGTTTAAATGTTTAAATGTTTAAATGTTTAAATGTTTAAATGTTTAAATGTTTAAATGTTTAAATGTTTAAATGTTTAAATGTTTAAATGTTTAAATGTTTAATGTTTAAATGTTTAATGTTTAAATGTTTTAATGTGTAAATGGTTAAATGTTTAAATGTTTAAATGTTTAAATGTTAAAATGTTAAATGTTTAAATGTTTAAATGTTAAATGTTTAAATGTTTAAATGTATAATGTTTGAATGTTTAAATGTTTAAATGTTTAAATGTTCAAATGTTTAAAGTTTAAATGTTTAAATGTTTAAATGTTTAAATGTTTAAATGTTTAAATGTTCAAATGTTTAAATGTTTAAATGTTTAAATGTTAAATGTTTAAATGTTTAAATGTTCAAATGTTTAAATGTTTAAATGTTTAAATGTTTGAATGTTTAAATCTTTAAATCTTTAATGTTTAAATGTTTAAATGTTTAAATGTTTAAATGTTTAAATGTTTAAATCTTTAAATGTTTAAATGTTTAAATGTTTAAAGTTTAAATGTTTAAAGTTTAAATGTTTAAATGTTTAAATGTTTAAATGTTTAAATGTTTAAATGTTTAAATGTTTAAATGTTTAAATGTTTAAATGTTTAAATTTAAATGTTTAAATGTTTGAATGTTTAAATGTTAATGTTTAAATGTTTAAATGTTTAAATGTTTAAATGTTAATGTTTAAATGTTTAAATGTTTAATGTTAAATGTTTAAATGTTTAAATGTTTAAATGTTTAAATGTTTAAGGTTAAATGTTTAAATGTTTAAATGTTTAAATGTTTAAATGTTTAAATGTTTAAATGTTTAAATGTTTAAATGTTTAAATTTAAATGTTTAAATGTTTAAATGTTTAAATGTTTAACTGTTAAATGTTAAAATGTTAAATGTTTAAATGTTTAAATGTTTAAATGTTAAATGTTTAAATGTTTGAATGTTTAAAGTTTAAATGTTTAAATGTTTAAATGTTTAAATGTTTAATGTTTAAATGTTTAAATGTTTAAATGTTTGAATGTTTAATGTTTAATGTTTAAATGTTTAAATGTTTAAATGTTCAAATGTTTAAATGTTTAAATGTTTAAATGTTTAAATGTTTAAATGTTAAATGTTTAAATGATTAAATGTTCAAATGTTAAGATGTTTAAATGTTAAATGTTCAAATGTTTAAATGTTTAAATGTTTAAATGTTTAAATGTTTAAATGTTTAAATGTTTAAATGTTTAAATGTTTAAATGTTTAAATGTTCAAATGTTTAAATGTTCAAATGTTTAAATGTTTTAATGTTCAAATGTTTTATGTTGCACATTTACAGCAAAACGCGGTATAGATCTTCATGAAATTTGACTGGTATGTTCCTTTTTGAATTGCATGTCGACTTTTATGCAAGGTTTCTGGAAATTTCGCATTTCAAGGATAATATAAAAGAAAAAAGGAGCCTCCTTCATACGCCAATATTACCGTAAAAATCAGACAATAGAATTATTCATCATAAATCATCTGTCTAGTGGACTATAATACTACTCGTTCAAAAACATTGAACATCTTGAAATAGTATATTTCACTCCTAGGGCCGAAATGAAAATCGGCCTATGGCCTCGGACTTGAAAACCGATTATGAGCCGGAAAAACATTTTTGCCCATGGTTCGAATGCTATTTCTCACCACACAGAAAAATAGACAATGTTTATTCGACGGAGGCTGGCTCTGGTTTGTGGACTGTATCAATTACATCGAAAACTTTTTGGGGTTGTCTGGCATCGGGTAGGTAGCAAGTTGAACAATTTAAATGGCTAAGTGCACAATAACACAGGACTACCTTCATGTCCAAATCCTTCTTGCTTCTAGGATCCCGGGTCCAGATCACAATACGAAACGAGACAACACTTGGAATAAATCACAATAAATCACTCTACAAAAAATCAACATTACGAGAAGTGAGCTGTTCGATTGGCTGGCAGTCAGCAACTGGTGCAATTATGCTATGCGCATCACCTTCAATTGCCCCCTCCACCACACAACGCCAGACAACAAAGGGGACCATTGATATAACGTCCGAACATTCCACCCACCTTGGAAGAACTTGCAAGAGAGCAAATAACAAAAAAAACAAAAACCACCTATAACGAGCCCTACTAGGGAAACTAGGAAAAAAAGAAAATATCTTCACTCCTCAGGGGCCATTGAGGAGACTTATACAAAAGGAGTAGGAGGCCCACAGAAAGGAGAGGATGGGACGAGAAATAATGACTATATACAACCACTATAGATAAAAACAAGAAACAAAGCAACTTGGGAACCTTTCCCACATGTAAAACGATAAATAAAAAACTATCCACTAAACTTATTGAAGTTCCCTTCAATAAGGCCTAATCTTCATCAATAGGGGGGAGACATACCCTATTGACAGCCCTAGTGAGACTTCCTTTTGCAGTCTGTACCTCCACCACTCTCACAATTCCATCCTGTCCAGGGAATATCTTCGTTATTCGACCAAGCCTCCAGTGAAGAGGGAGTAGGTTACTTTCCTAAGAGAGCCATACGTCCAATGTTAACATTACTATGTTTTCTGTACCATTTTGTTCGGGTTCGCAAACTAGATACATACTTCAATTGCCAACGTTTCCCTTTGCCAAAAACCACTTTTTTGGACTCAGGTGAACTTGAAACATATAGAAATTCACAAATTGGGGTACCTTGTTCTTTTTTCGGAAAGCAATACTTTCCTTACCTATGGTAATAGGGCAAGGAAAGTAAAAATAACGAGCGAAGCTGGGTGCCATGATATTCAGATTAAACGGAACTTGACAAACAGCATCAATGTTTGAAATCATCTTCTAATAGGATTTATGAGTACGGCAATATACCGTACAAACAAAAATCTATGTGTGTGCGGGGCTTTATTAGTGATATTTTCAATATTCGTAGGAAGATTATCAAATTTAATAAAAATTATTTTGCTCACTATTGAAACACATCAATTCATCATCTCTTGGCAAACAATTGTTCTATTGTAATCATTATTTTCTTTTTTTGAAATGTTAAATGCAAGCTCTCGTGTACCTCAATTTACAATAATTATGAGACTAATTTGAAGTGAGGAGTGAGCTCAAATATGTGCTAAAATTATTCTGATAATTCATTATGGATTCAGCAAGTGTACACATACTTTGCGAATGGCCGCAGGCGTCTTTGCTCAAGAAAGGGTCCTACTGCATTCAAGACTATATTCCTCATCCACTGTAGTGTACTCGTATATCTTTAGTATGGTAAATAGTTTTAAAAATTCATTTACTTTATATCTATCCTTATATTAATCCATCATACTGTTCAATTCCTCGTTTGTAGTGACTAGCCTACTGCAAGATTTTGAAATTCTATTCCTCAACATGTAATTCTTTCTGTTTTACTTAGAGTTTTCAAGAGAAAACTTTTCAAATTACTTTTGGAGGGAAAAATTAGTTTTCGTTTTTCTCATTTCAGAGTGTTTCTTATTTTCAAAGGCTGATCTTCAATTTTTGAATCAACAACCCACATGACAAATTCATACCTGGCTCTGTGTAGTCCATGATAATACCTATGTACTAGTAATTCTTTGGCCAGTAGACCTCGCGCAATTATAAACCACAGCCTCCTCTAATACTGTCCATAAGAGTAAATTCCTGTTCTGTCGTGTCGTGTCGGTGAGATATCTGTCTGAAAAAGACCAATGGCTGATGGCTGATATGATCGATAACACTAACCATTTATTGAAAAGAACTATCACCAAAAGCTCATTTCCTACAAGACATACTGTCAACTGGCCGCCTGAGTTGGAAGCAGAGATGAAATTCGATATAGAAAACAATATTACTTTAAGTTATTAATTGCATGGATCATTGCATGCAATTTATTAATCATTATCTTGACCACTGATTATCATATATATAATAAGAGAGAGTAGGGTTGAGTTTGTTCGCATCAAAACATGTCAACTTGTAGATTGCATACCGGAAAAACGGCAATGATTTAGATCTCCAAATTTTGCACATAGATTCTAAAATCTCAATCTCGTGCACCTCGAGGCCCAAATTTCAATTATTCCTTCTAGTCTATATTTTTCAGAATTAATGTTCAAATTTCATTCATGCTACCTTACATGAAGTTCTATTCAGCATACATTGTTGTAGGCCTAAAATGTGTGTTTTTATAAGGAGGCTATAATGTTGTTACAAGACATTCATTTTTGAATGGAGCCGTGCAGCTTAATGGTAGAGCACTCGGTTTTGGAGCGAGAGTTTCTCGGATCAAATCCCGATTCTTCCAAATTTGTTGTTCTTAATTTTGTTCTGCAACACTTCTAGACTTAAGTAAGGCGTTTGATATTGTGGATCACGCTATTCTACTTGGAAAAATAAAATACTATGGAGTGAGGGATATTGAATACAATCTTTCGAAATCTTACTTAAGTAACAGGTTGCAAACCACCAAGATAGGGAATAAAAAGTCTAGGCTACTTGATATTAGAAATGGGGTCCCACAGGGCTCGGTCATCGGACCGTTCCTTTTTCTGGTCTATATAAATGACCTTCCTGATTATGCAACTGAGGGTAAATGTATATTGTACGCAGATGATACTACATTTCTGATAAATGATAAAGATCCAGGAAAGCTTGGCCAGAAAACAGCGCTCATTGTTAATAAAGCTGAGTATTGGTTTAGTCTTAATAGGTTGATCGTTAATAGAAACAAAACAGAGTCCTTACTGTTTAGCTTAAAATCTGCTAGAGAGAACAAGAATGTGAAATTTTTAGGCATACACCTGGATTCTAAGCTGAGCTGGGATGCTCATACAATGGACCTCGTGAACGTTTATCTAGAGTGACATATTTACTTGACAAGTTGAAATATTGTACCAGCTTTGATTTGGTCATCAATGCCTATTATGCATTTTTCCATGTTCATTTGTAGTATGGAATTCTGATCTGGGGTAATGCTCCTGGTGCTATAGATGTATTACTGTGGCGAAAGAAGGCTCTGAGGAGAATGATTGGCATCCCATCCACTGAGTCTTGTAGGGATCATTTTGTAAGTCTGGGAATACTTACTGCACCGAGGCTATTCATTCTTAATTGTTTGCTTTTTGCTAGAGGTAATCTCGGAAAATTGATGCAAGGAAGCGATATTCATAGTCACATCACAAGAAATAGGTATCAGCTGCAGGTAACGCAGGCTAGATTGACCAAGACTCAAATGAACTTTGATGATATGAGTATTAAATTATTTAATAAGTTACCATTGGATGCTAGAAATTTTAGCTTAAGAAAATTTGAAACTACAATGTACAGGTTCCTGAAATCCAAACCACTATATTCACTCCAAGAATGGCATGATTTTAATATGGAGAGCCTTTCTTTTTATGATTTATTCTAATATTTAAATATATTCATGGGCGCAATGTATCGGTTCCAGCTTCGAAGTTTTCTCCAACACAACACCTTACAACATCTCGCCATGGAAGCTGGAAGCTCCTCCAGGTGGTGCGCCTGGCTATCCAATTCAGGATGGGGACCTGAAATTGGAGAACTAAATCCGATACACCCAGTTCCAAAGCCCTTCTTCTTTCTCCTCTCTTCACTCTTCTTCCCTTATCTGATGCTTTGGAACTTCTGTCACAGAGTTCTGGTTGCCGTCTAGGAGCTGGAACTCTGTAAATCTAGAATGACACTTTTTCCATTGACTTTGCTGTGTGTCATTCTCACTTTATTCTGTCTGTCTGGCCTCTCTTGGCCAATCTCTTCTTTCTTCTTTCCTGGCATCTGGTGGCAGCCGGCCTTAAATTTCAAGCCAATTATTTCTCCTATCATGAACAGTACGACCAATAGAGCGATTACCAGGGCTAGGGCATCCCCCAGAAGCGATGAGACAGCAAATTCCAGGATAGGGCATCCCCTTAAGCGATGATCAGGATGGTGGAAATAATACTAGGGCGTTCCCCAGAAGCGACGGAAATGTCAAAAGAGCTCCGCGTGCACAAGAATGAGAATTTCAACATGGAATGTGGGCTCATTGACTGGCCAGCAGCACCGAATTGGGCAAAGTATTAGAACATAGACGTATAAATATTTGTTGTATTCAAAAGACGAAATGGAAGGGGTCTAAATCAAGAAACATTGGCTGTGGCTACAAACTGGTCTATCATGGTTCTAGAGTGCAAAATGGGGTTGGAATTGTTGTGGATAGAGATCTGCAGGAGAGGATAGTGGAGGTGAATAGAGTTAGTGAAAGACTATGTCTATTAAATTCGCCCTAGATAATCAACCCTGCATGAATGTCATAAGTGCTTATGCACCACAGGCAGGATGTACAAGCATTGAAAAGGATACATTCTGGGAAGAAATGAATGATCTCTTGTTTACAATTCCTCCCACTGAGATGAGGTATGTCTGTGGGGACCTGAATGGGCATGTTGGACAGACTACAACAGTCTATAACAGAATTCAAGGCAACTATGGGTATGGTTCAATCAACATGGAGGGCGAAAAAATACTTGAGTTTGCATCAGACATGATCTGGCTTTGATAAATACTTTCTTTTCCAAAAAGCAAGAACACCTGATAACATACAGAAGTGGAAATGCAGCATCACAGATCGACTTCATACTGTCTAATAGGGAGAGGCTTCAAACATTTAGAGATTGTAAGGTCATACCAGGAGAACCTCTCACTGCCAGCATCAAATCCTGGTTGCAGAATTTGACATGCCACATCCATTCAAAATAAAAAAGGAGAGAATTCCAAAGATACGCTGGCAAAAACTTGACAAAGATGAAGGTAGAGAATTTTCTTTGAGGATGGAACAATACCTTCACTCTGACTCTCCTGAGTCTCAAAATGAACCAGTTAGTGTCATCTTGAGCAAACTTCAGGAATTCTGTCTGGTCACAGCCAGAACTTTTCTTGGAGTTTCGAAGGGAGCAGTTCAGGGTGGCAAAAATACAAGATGGTGGAAACCAGAAATAGAGGTCATTCTGAAGGAGAAAAAGCTTCTTTTCAAACAGTGGCAGGGCAGCAAGACACAGGAAGACAGAAAAGTACAAACTCGAGTATAAAATAGCCAAGAAAGCAGCCAAGAGAGCAGTTGCACAGGCAAAAGCAGCTTCAGAGGGAGAGTTCTACAAAAAGCTTGAGACCACCGAAGATGAAAAATTAATATTCAAAACTGCCAAACAAAGACACAACAACTGTCAAGATATCAAAAAAGTAAAATTCATAAAAAATGAGGAAGGTCAACTTCTCACTAATGATGAGGACATTAAACAGAGATGGAAAGGAGTATACAGTTATCTTCTGAATGAAACATTTAAGTAAGGCACTACCACCATCTCAGCCAACAATGGGACCAATTCCACTCATTACGGTAGAGGAGGTGCAAGTGGCTCTAAAAGAAATGGCTAATAATAAGGCATTAGGTCCAGAGAAATACCGGTGGAATGGGGAGAATACTGAATGGTTCAGGAGTGACATTTCTCACTGATGTCTTTAATGCAGTGTTAAGTGAAGGCATCCCAGATGAATAGAGAAAGAGCTATATTGTCCCATTCTAAAAAAAACAAAGGATATGTACGACTCTGCAAAAACTTCAGGGCAATAAAACTCATGTCACATACCTTCAAAATCTGGGAAAGGGTGATCAACAAACGCCTTCTGGGAGTTACAGAGAATCAGTGTGGATTTGTTGCTGGTAGGTCTACCAAGGACGCAATACACTCTGTGAGGATTCTAGTTGAAAACCACAGAGATAGAAAATCGGAACTACACATGGTTTTCATTGACCTAGAGAAGGCGTTTGACCGAGTGCCCAGAGAGCTCATTTGGAGTGCACTGAGGGCACAAGGAGTCCCAGAATATTACGTAAATGTGGTAAAAGACGTGTATCGTGGTAAAAGACCAAGGTGAGGAGTCCAGCTGGGACCAGTGAGGAGTTTAATGTGGAGGTTGGAGTGCATCAGGGTTCAGCCCTGAGCCCACTCCTCTTCAGTCTTGTGATGAGCTACCTCACCAAAGAAACGCAAAATCCACCTCCATGGGACATACTATATGCAGATGACATTGTCCTCATCAGGAAAACGTCAAGAGAGCTGCAACAAGCACTGGACCTATGGCCTGAGAAACTGGAGGGGGCTGGCCTTCGAATCAGTAGAGAAAAGACAGTCTACATGCATTGCAACTTTGGTAGAAATAATGACCAGGCTCACATACACCTTCAAGGTACTCCACTGCCAGTAGTTCAGAATTTCAAATATCTAGGCTCGATTATCAGCAATGATGGCAGCATAGATGCAGATGTTTCGAGTCGGATAAATACTGGGTGGATGAAATGGAGAAAGCTGACTGGTGTACTCTGTGACAAAAGAATGCCTGTGCATATTAAGGGAAAGGTATATAAAGCTGCAGTGCGTCCAGAAATGCTGTATGGAGCCGAGTGCTGGCCGCTCAAAAAACAGCAGGAAGATAAACTCCATGTGGCAGAAAAGAGAATGTTGAGATGGGCGGGGGGAGTTAGTAGGCTGGACCACATCAAAAACATTCATGTCCGGGGCAGTCTCAAAGTGACACCAATTTCTGAAAAAATAATTGAGGGGAGACTGCGCTGGTACGGTCATGTTAACAGACGCTCGCCTAACCACATGACGAGAAAAGTGCTTGAGATGGAGCCGCAGCCAAGGGGCAGAGGCAGACCCCGCCTCACGTGGATTTCTCTAGTCCATAAGAATATGGAGAAATTGGACCCAAGATCGCAGGATCTGGCGACTGCGTGTTAGGAGAGCCGACCCCAAATAATGGGAAGAGGGCAAGGAAGAAGAAGAAAATTTAAATATATTCATAGGCTATCTCTATTTAAGTATCATTCATGTATAGAACTCATTTTTTGTTCAAGTTTATTGTGATGTGTGTTCATACTCCATACTGACTTCTGTGAAACGCTTTATTTTGTATTTGTCTGTGTGACTGTCGTATGTTTTGTTTCCTGATGACTATGTCTTTTGCACTGTGTGTTTAATGACAATAAAGAATTCTATTCTATTTTTTCACTCGAAACGTATTATTATGAATATTATTTCTTGAAGGAATTTATTTCCATTACAATTGAACCTGGATTTTTTCAAATAATTATTTTTAATGTAAAATTTTGCCACCAGTAAAAAATAAATGAGCATATCATAGCTGTATCATTGAAATTCATAAGAAAAACATGAATAGATCACAATAAAATTAGTAATCTATATATATAAAAGCAAAATGGCACTCACTGATCGGAATCGCGAAGCGAAATCGCACTGACTCACTCACTCGCAGAACTAAAAATCTACTGGACCAAAAACGTTCAAATTCGGTAGGTATGTTCAGTTGGCCCTTTAGAGGCGCACTAAGATTTGGAAAAATTTTCAAAGATACGCCCAAAATTTTCAAAGATACACCCAAAATCCACGCCCAGAACGTTTTTCCAGCGTTTTTTAGCGTTTTCTCAGCTTTATTGAGAACAAATAAACACAAAATTTTCAAATTAAGTACAGAAGCTCAGCTAGGGTGTAATAATGTTGTGTTGGAAGGAATTTGTGATTACTTTTAAGATACGCTCAAAATTAGCGTTTTTCCAGCGTTTTTTTTTTTGCTTTTTCTCAGATTTATCGAGAACAAATGAGCAGAAATTGTTCAAATTTAGTACAGAAGCTAAGCTAGGGTGTAATAATGTTGTGTTAGAAGGAATTTGCAATAACGCCAAAGATACGCCAAAGATTAGCTGTTTTTTTGCGTTTTCTCAGTTCTTTCATCAAGTAATAGACAGAAAATGTTCAAATTTGGTACAGAGGTTTAGCTAGGGTCTGAAACTTTTTTGATGAGGTGACTTCAATATTTCATCAAAGATACGCCCAAAATCAGCGTTTTTCCAACGTTTTTCTCAGCTTTTCTGTGTTTTCTCAGTACTTTGACTTTCTGATGGAATGAAGCATGCTCAAATGAAAAACGCAGGCGAGCGAAGCGAGCCCGCTGACTCATTTTTGGACGTTCCAGTCATGGCGAGCGAAGCAAGTTTTTCAGTTATAATGTACTATCAGACACAAATTCGGAGTGAAACAAATATTATTTTGTTTGGAATTGGGGAAACAAAAGGCTGCCTGAGGAGGATCTAATCGATACTAAAATTGATGTATTGAAAACATCAATACCAAAATTCAAATTTTTATTCAACGTACAAACAATTGAGGGACCTGCCAAAGCAGAAGGTTTTTCGGCGGGTACCCAGTTACAGAAAAAAACGAGTAACAAAAGATAAATAAACTTAGAACTGAATAAATATTACACTTCAAAAGTTTCAAGTATAAGATGAAAGAAAACAGATACAAATTGCAAAAAGATAATAAGAAATATATATAAGATTTTAGAGATTTTTAAAAAATTAATAAAAAAGGGAGAATAACAAACATTATTGGAAAGGAATGAAATAAAAGGAAAATGGAAAAATTGTTTTACAATTGTACAAGAGTAATACATTTTTACTTTCCTTGCCCTATTACCCATTCAGCGTTATTGTCCTGTCACCAGCTGGCTCAGTTCTTTGAATAGTAGACTCGCGTGAACACTAGCGTCAGGTGATCAATTTTCATAACGGCAAGGAAAGTAGTGTGTGCGCCACAACAGATTTGTGTAGTTGAGGCAGGCGGCAGTGACAATAAAAGGAAATTTTTGAAACTTCAGCCAGAAAAATTCTAATAATATAAACATAAGCTGTCATTTATTTAACTTGACGTTTCTTAAATTATGTGTACGTTTGTAATATTATTAGTTTTATAAATTGATTGTGCTGTTATTATTAAGATTCAACATTACATCCTTTTTAGAGTAATCACGAATATTCGGAGGAAGTCTTTTAAATAAGTAGTGAATTACATAATGTAGGGATCTTCTACCGTAAATATTATTGAATCTGGGTACTACATATATTAACGGATATCTTAATCTGTAGGGTGAGGGAGGAACAAGGAGTCTATAGTATAAATTGTCTTTGTGGAGTATTACAATTTTGAAAAGTAGAAATGTTTGGGCGATGAGGTATGATAGAATATTTGTAA
The DNA here is from genome assembly GCF_014356525.2 of Nilaparvata lugens. Taxonomy (NCBI): domain Eukaryota; kingdom Metazoa; phylum Arthropoda; class Insecta; order Hemiptera; family Delphacidae; genus Nilaparvata; species Nilaparvata lugens. Next base: position 33,900,444 of record NC_052507.1, read on the forward strand.
GCTACGTGGGTTGTATGGATCAATATTACTATATTAACATCAAGAATTATAGTAGCTATACATATCAATGTTCTCAATTATTGTATTCGTTCAACTCTAGATAAAAGATAATTGTCGGCACTTCCCCATGATTAAATGCCATATCTAATTATTAGTTCCATAAATCAGATACAAGCAGTCAGTAATATTTTTATGCAAATAAAATACTTTCGCGTTAAGCGCTTGAAGTTTTTTTGAAATGTAGTCTATGTGAGGACACCATCTCAGGCTGCTATCGATTATAATGCCAAGGTAACGGGTACTATTTACTAAAGTTAGAGATGGACAAGTGCAGGTCTGAGAAGCATTCGCATGAAGGCAATGACAGTAATGGCTTAATACAGTTGGATTTACGTTGCATCTTAGATGTGGAGATTTAAAGTGCATCAGTACATTTTTTTCCTGTTGATTATGAGATTTCTGTCATGAGAACATATCAGAATTCTGTTGTAATCGAACTGTATCAATTGCTCAGCCACTTTCAAATTCTTATGTCCAACAATCAGTGCTGCATCGTCAGCATACATTAATACTTTTCCATGTCCGATTACTTTGGAAATTGAATTGACATAGATATTGTACAAAATGGGACCTAAAATGCTTCCCTGCGGGACCCCAAAATCGTCTCATTTATATAATCCACTGTGATTGCCCCCTAGGTTGACCATAGAGTGTCTATCACTCAGATAGCTCTCAAACAATTTCAATACATTGCCAGTAATTCCAATATTTAGTAATTCTTTCAGAAGTATCCTATGATTAAGTGTATCAAATGCTTTAGAATAATCTATGAATAGCGCAAGAACATGATATCTGTCATTCAGGAGAGAATTTATTTTATGTGTAAAATTCACTAGAAGTGACTCAGTGCATTTTCCTTTTTGAAATCCATATTGATAATTAGAAATAATATTTTTTGGGAAATAAACATCCATTTATTGTTCTAGAGTATGTACTTATTTAATTGTGTTAATAAATATTTTCAAAGATTTTTTCTAGTACTGACAATTTAGAGATTGGTCTGAAGTTATTGAAGTTATCACGTGTACCAAATTTATGAATTGGTTTAACTATTGAAATCTTCAGGGAGTCGGGGAAAATGCCTTTCAAAATAGATAGATTGATCATGCGGCAAAGAGGAGTATAAAGATAGTCTTCAAGGGTTTGCAATTCCAATACTCCTATAACATCATATCCAGGGGATTTGTTTTTATCCATATCATGAACTAATCATTTAATGTCCTGAATAGTAGCTTGTCTTAGATAAAAGTTGTGATTAGGTAGGATTGAAACAGAGTCATCAAGAATTATTGGACATAAATGGGAAGTATTTCTATTATTTGTTATGAAGGAATCCGCGAAGACTGAGCAAATTTGGTCTGGATTTGGGAATTTGTGAGAGAAATCTTTAAGAATCTACTATCTGAGATGTCAGATGATCGTCCTAGAATAACATTTATACACTTCCATTTCTTTCTGATATTGTTTTTTGAATCATTGAAGCTTTTTATTATATAAGTTCGTTTAGCATATCTTTATCGAGTTTGTTCATATAAACTTGATAATCATTTTTGTACACAGTATTCATAGGATTGCTTTTGGTAAGCCTGAATAAGATATCTCTTATTTTTAGCTTATTATATGGCTCATTTGTCATCCAGTTATTTTTAAAATCATTGGAATGATTGTTTTTAATACGAAAAATTTCCTCGGATTGTTTTGTTGCCCTATAAAAATTTAATTCAATCATGTCTTATACCAAATTGGAGGAGGAAAGTAATTGATGACTATTCCATCCACTTCGTTTTAATAAATATATGCGTTTTTTTCTTATCTATGATAGTTTTGAATATTTTTTTGTTATGATTGGGTTTCGATTGTGGATTGCAATGCATTTTGCAACTAATGATATAATGATCAGAGATCTTTACATTGAGGACTCTGGTAAGAAAAATCAAATTACTATTCAGATGTAAGGATGAATTATCAATACAAGTTTGTGTGAGAAAATTCTGTCTGAGCTCTTCTCTTGTGACAGCAGAAATACCTTTTTCCCACAGATACCTTGAAAAGTGAGCATTTCTGCACTGATTGCAGGCCGCAAAGAATCACTTTTCCGCTCTAGTGCGCAAAGTATTACTTTGCACACTCCAGATTTGCAGCATGACAACGCAAAATAGTTAGTAGGTTATATGGAGTACCAGTGCAGGAAAATCAAAATTGAGTTGGTAACACTGACTGTCTTGCCGTACTATGAATTTAGAAAGTTAATTTTGAATTTAGAATTTAGAAGCACACATAATATAACTTAATAAAAGGGATGCTTGATAAACATACCTGGAGCTAGAGAACGGGAAACCAGAAATGACAAGAGAGACAACGAAATAGAGAGAAGGTATCAACTATATTGTCACCTCTTACAGTTAAATTCAAGAATTAATAAAACAAAGGAGTTACATCATGAAAACCGAAAATAAATTACTAAATTTAGAAAGTTATCTCTGATATAGATAATTCGGTAATACCTACTCTGTATGCTCTACATTGAAAACTTTTCAGATTGAATCATTTGAAGCTTAAAGGACTCTAATTTCAGAAAGAAGAATTGAAAGTTATCATAAATATTTCTCAGAAGTTAATCATAAATAACTATACATATGTTAAGAAAAGATCAACATAAAATTCAGGAAACTCTCAGAACATCCAGAACACACTTGGAAACTTTTAAAATACTATCAAAATGCTATCAAATGTTAATCATATCCATTCTTTATCTTTATAGTTATTATGAAAGCAGCAAAGACAAATTTCCTAAAAATCACATCACGGAACTCTACCTTGGAAAACTATTCAAAAAATATATGTCATCAAAACAAATTTAGAAAAGGTTAGGGTCCTTGAAACTTCATTTGATCCCTCACAACTTCTAGACCAAAATTATTTTAAAACATTAATTTATCAATAAGGGACCTTTGAACATTTCATATACTAATTCAACATTAGTAGCTTAGTAGATTGAAATATAAATTTAAAGAAAACTGAAATTCCCAGCTGGATCCTTACAGAGAAAATATGGCCTCACATTTCAATGTAAAGATACAACCGAAAATCTATTACTCAAACCGAAATTAATAAAATTATTAATCTATCCATTCCCAATAATATCTCAAAATTACGATTTATCAAAAGTCTAATTCTGCACGTTTTACACCCTTCCCCTTTTTGAAAGTCTATAATTATTAAAACCCATTCTGTCACATCCGGAGTTCCTGGGACGTTCGTTTAATTTGGAAAAAAGTTGTTACCTCATAGCTGTTTCTTCAATTTGAATATAGGCTCTGTGATCGAGCTCTACACGTCCAGATGGACAGGAGACAGCATACCCCAAGCTTCTAGGACGGCCATCGATTCAGAGGCGTCTCAGCGGCTTAAAGACACACGTTCATGAACCCGTAAATTGATGGATTCGTACGTTGATCCCATACTTTGATGTTCCCGTACTTACACCGCTGTTAGAATAAAAAATAAACTAGGATAATACAAATTAACCTCACTTCAGTTATATAATAAAATCAACCTACTTTAGGTTATATAAAACTCAAATCAATAGGTACTTATTACTTTAAAACATAAATAGACATTACCTACTTCAATCTCTTGATTTAATAAAATAGAATTTATTTGTAATCAGGGTTATGCCCTATACACAAAGCGATGAGTACATAGTATTCCATAATATGCCTACATAATTCACAAGTTGATTGAATTACTTCATAATAAGGTATTTCGAGTATTGTTGTTAGTTTAGTCAGTTTTCTTGCATGAATTACATATATGGTGTAATTTAAAAGAATAAATTACATGATAGGTGTTTCCTAAATAATCAAGAAAGCTTTTCATTAGAATCAAAAAGACAAAAAAAATCTATAACAAAAATACTGATAGAACATCAGTCAATTTGGATTTAAACAACAGTAATTTGAAATTTAGGTTAATAGCTTCCTCTTCAAAAATAATTTAAAATCAAAAATACCTTGCCTTATAAGGTCGTGAACCAGACTTCTCCTCCAGGAAAATCGTTGATCTTCTCAGTACCACAACTTCTATGTGCACACTTACAGAGTCGACACTACACAATGTAGAAAAGCAAGGGTCATGAACTAAGCTGATACTCCAGGAAAATTGTTGTTATTCTTAGGATCATAGCTTCTATGCACACACTTACAGAGTCAACAGAACACAACACAGAAAAGCAAAACAGCAAAATCCATTTTCACAACAGGCTAACTTCTCATGCTAATTCGCATAATTCTCATCACTCACTATTGTAACAATAAATATTGTTACAATACTCCCCCTCTTGAGTGTGGAACACCGGGTTGAGTTGTAAAAAATTTGGCAGAAAACAACATGACAGTGCTATCGGTAACACCCTGTATAAGACCAATACTGATAAAAAGGAATTATCCACCTCAAAATTTCAAATAAAATACTAGTAATGAATCTCAGATTACTCAATCTTGAACTACAAGCATGTGAGAGCAACAAAATTTTCAATGGATTTCAAAGAACTAGCCATAAACATCAGGAGGCACAAAATAAATTAACTTGACAACTCTTTAGATAACCAAGTGGACTAGCAACAAATTTTGATCTCATAATAGTTGAAACAAATCAATCTGAACATAATCAACTTGGTAATCCCGTCCTGTCCCCAAACCTATGGATTGGGGTACAGTTAAGATTCAATTCACAAAAACGTCGACAGCCCCAAAAGTAAGTTTTTAATTTGCACTAACCTTGGAACTGGCGAGGAAGTGGACTGTATATCGTGTGTAGAAGTTACTGCTGACGATATCCTGTCTTTATGCGTAGGCCTATATGATATTGTACATATATCACAAAACGAAACGAGGTAATTGCGTTCACCTTGAACGCCACGGAAACAGGAGAAATGAAACGAAAAAAATGTTGACTTCTTGACCATGCTTCTTGAAGTGATGGGTGGAAAGATAAACGGGAAGGATGAAGGAGGGGTGAGGGAGAGAGGTTATCTTGCCTTTTTGGGAGAGGGGGAAGGGGAGGAAAGCACAAACCAAATCAACCCACAATCAAGGCTGCCGATCCTCCGTGAATCCACCATCTCTGCCCGCCTTGGAATGCCCCATTTCCAAGAACATAAACTTAAAAAAAAACTAAAATTTAAAAGGTAAAAGAAAAACAAAACAACATGCACTGAACGGTAGAAAAGGAAAAACGATGGGAAAAAGGAATAGGAAAGGAAAACGGAAAACTTGGTGTGTGGGTTAAACTAATAGGGAAGTATGGAGGCAAGTTTCCTAACTGGCCTAACATACTCACCAGAGTTAGTTTTCACATGAGTTGAGCGCACAACACCCTTAGCATCACTTATGATTTGGGTGACTCTACCTAATGGGTATGATAAGGGTGATGAATTGTCCTCTTTAATCCATACTAACTGCCCTACCTGAAGGTTTGTGTCACTCTCAAACCACTTATTCTTCTGTTGAAGAGTGTGGAGGTATTCACTCTCCCACCTCTTCCACAATCTCTGAGTGAAGCGATTAACCTTTTCCCAACGAGACAGTCTGTGCTCGTTGACATCACTCACGTCAATTTCAGGAACCGCCAACAGAGGGAGATGAACAAGGAAATGTCCGGGAGTCAGCGCCTCGTAGTCATCAGGAGATGAAGAGAGCGCATACAACGGTCTAGAATTGAGTATCACCTCAATTTTCACCAACAGAGTGGAAAGCTCAACAATAGTTAGGACCGAATTTCCCACTTCACAAAACAAATGGAATTTCACATTTTTAATATTAGACTCACACATTCCATTCATGAAAGGAGCATGTGGAATATTAAAACGAAATTGGTTGCTTTTAGATGACATCGCATCACAGACGTTGGATTGATTTTCTGATGATCTGAGAAATTCAACAATTTCCTTCAATTGTCGCGCAGCACCTTTGAAATTCGTCCCTTGATCACAGAATATTTCTTTAGGCAATCCACGCCTAGAAACAAAATGATGGAGAGTGTTAATAAACTCTTCGGATGAAAGACTTGTAAGCACCTCAATGTGACAAGCTTTTGTTGCCAGACAGACAAACAGTGCAACATATGCCTTGTATGTACGAGCTTTGGGCCAAATACTCTCTTTGACAGTGAAAGGACCAGCTAGATCGACCGCAGCCTTCAGAAAGGGAGCACTGGGAACAACACGAGAGCTGGGAAGATCACCCATGACGGGAGCAACAGGAGTTGCATTGAATAAACGGCAACGAGTACATTGAAAATCACATTTCTGATAACACTGTGTGCTCCAACAATCCAAAAATAACGCTGAATAAGAGCACACACTATTCTTGGTCCAGCATGAAGATGAGAAATATGATAATACTCAATGAGGAGTTTAGTAAAATGACTATCTTTATGTATCAAACAAGGATGCTTGGCTTCATATCCTAAAGCACTATTCACCAATCTGCCACCAACACGAATCACACCATCACAATCCAAGAATATAGACAATTTTTGGAAACTCTTATCACAAGGTTTACCCTCTTTCAATAGGTCGAGTTCATGATTGAAATGACACTTTTGAACAATTTTAACACAATAAATTTGTGCACATTTCAACTCTTGAATACTAAGTACGCCTGATTTACGACAGACACCAATAGTTGATGCTTTACAGTTATTCACAAAACGTAAAACATAAGCACAGGAACGTAACAATCTCATGTATGAGGAGAAACGCGTTATCTGAATAACAGCAGTCTCTTCAGTGATATTCAAAACAACACCTTTATTTTGTTTCACATCAGGCAGAATTTCAGTAGCAGGGTAAGTCATAGATGACAACGGCCAACATGACAACGAATTAGAACACCACGTTGGAGCATTGAACCAATCTTGCGAATTGCACAAGTTTTGGGGAGAAACGCCTCTTGAGCCAACGTCGGCAATATTGAAATCAGTACCAATGTGATTCCAATCTGAAATATTAGTCAACTCTAATATTCTCACAACACGATTTGCAACAAACGTTTGCAACTTGTAAGGAGGTATATGCAACCAAGATAAAACAATAGTTGAATCACTGAACAGAAACGTAGATTGAAGATTGATTTTTTCTAGTGAAGGAAGGACTGAAACATACAATCCCAAAAGCAACAACGCAGCTTGAAGCTCCAATCGAGGAATAGACAGAGTTTTCAACGACACAACTTTAGTTTTAGCTTTCAACAGGAAGCATTTCACCATAGATTCTGACGACACAAGTCTCAAGAAGATACAAGCACAGATTCCTTTCTGCGATGCATTGGAAAACCCAAGTATTTGACAAGAAAAAGCATTGCCATAAACACATTGAGGAATTGAAATTGAACTTAGAGCAGGAAGCTCTCTCATCAGCTCGTTCCAGCATTCGTTGTAGTCAACAGGAATCGGCGTATCCCAATCGATGTCCAACTCCCACAGCTCTTGTAAAAAACATTTCATTTTTAATATTACTGGAGCTATAAAGTCGAGAGGGTCATACAGATGCGCGATAACGGACAGAACAGTGCGCTTAGAGTTTTTCTTTTGAAACTCTGGAATGGAGACTTTAATATGAAAACAATCAGTAGTTGGGTTCCACATTATGCCAAGAACTTCCACATTTAAATTAGGCTCATCAATGATATGAAGTGGTACTTGAGTGTTTTCAGAACGAATCAAATCCAAGAACTCAGGAGAATTACTGCTCCATTTATTCAACTTTATATGAGCACAGTTTAGAAGATTACAAAGTTGTGATTTTATTTCACAGATTTCTTTCAACGAATTAGCACCTGTGAGAAAATCGTCGTGATATATATCATCACGAACAGCTGCTGCTGCCAACGGAAATTTATCTCCTTCATCTTTCGCCAGTTGAATGAGAGCACGTTGAGCAAGAAAACCAGACGGTTTCAAACCATATGTGATTGTTTTGAGCTCATAAACGACAATATCATCGGAAGGATCTTTATGAAACAATATGTGAAGGAAAGAACGATCTTCTTCATCAACGAGAATAGCACAATACATTTTTGTAGCATCACACGTGAATACGAATGAGTGAAGTCTGAATCTAGTTAACACATCACATATGTCATTTAACAATTTTGGACCTGAATGAAGAACTTACTTACTTACTTACTTATGCCGGCGCTACAGTCCATGAAGAACCTTCGCCTCCTCAACAATTCACCTCCAATCGTTTCTTGTCTGGGCTAACACTCTCCACTGCATCACTCCCATCACACGCAGGTCGTTCTCTACTTCTCTCAGCCAGCTCCTTCTCGGCCTTCCTCTTCTTCTTGCACTGTAGAAAACCTCTCGCATGAGCTTCTGCTGGGCTCTCTCCTGTGGCATCCTCTCTACATGCCTAAGCCAGCTTATTCTTCTTGACTTCACGAATCTGACAATATTCTGCCTCTTGAGTAGGATTTCGATCTCTTCATTATATCTGATCCTCCAAATCCCTCCTTCATTTCTAGGGCCATAGATTCTTCTTATCACCTTCCTTTCAAATACTCACAATGCATGAGTGTCCGCTGCATTTTGAGTCCAAGTTTCGCAGCCATATGTCACGACAGGTCGTATCAAGGTTTGGACATTTTCATTTTCGTTTCTCTGGAAATAGCTCTCGATCTTATTAATTGCATATTGGCAAAAAATGCTTTGTTGCGGATTGAATACACAAAAATAAGGAATAAAATAATTATTTACCTGGTTTTTTAGCAACTTCCATATGATCCAAAAGAAGATACTCTTCCATAAATGATACGCAATCAGATTTCAAACGAGCATCACGCAGCATACGACGCTCCAACGACAGAAAACGATTTAAAGCAACATCATGAGATTCATGAAACTTGAGTTGATTAGTGTCAACTTTGAAAGGGAGACGAACAACATGTCTTCCTTCAGTATCACGCGTGTGAGTTTCAGCAAAATGTTTCTCACAAAACTCATCATCGGGACTAGGAAATTTATGATTAGGAATTTCTTCACTTTCCCAAAACTTATGAACCAAATTATTCAACGAGTTCTCAGAGGTGGGACACGTCATTAATGCAGTCAATGGCTGATAAGAAGACCGGAATGATTTGGAAATTCACCCAAAATAATGTCACCAAACACGGTAGGAATCACGCAAAACGAACACTCTTCACTAGATGAGACTTGACTATGATGACGTAATATTTTGTTGAATAACTGACATCCCAATAGAAGATCAATGGAACGTTTTTCATAGAACACAGGATCAGCAAGGTTGAATTTTTTCAACTCATTTTGCACTTTTGAACTGAGATAAATAGGGGGCAATGAACCAACTATTTTATCAATCACGTAAGCCTCAGCTTCTAGACGAGGGTGATTTGAGCCCTTAGGTTTCAACAAACATTTCACAACACCAGAAGAATTCCCTACACTCGAGGAATTCAAACCAGAGAAATTTTGATGACAATCATGAACAGATAAACCAAGTTTCATAACAATATCTTTTGTGATGAAATTAGCAGTACTACCAGAATCAATCATTAAACGAACACCAATAAACGAACCAGATGAATTTTTAATAACTGCTTGAGCAGTACCTAGAGCAACACTCGTTTTAGGAATTAAACTAACAATATTGATGACTTATCAATAACATTATCAGTGATACCACAATGCTTAGAAGAACTTGAACTCTCAACAACATTCATAGTGCTATCAGTTTGAGTGATCGAATCAACGGATTTCGATTTCAAAGCAACTTTAGAGATGTTATCAGTAGACTTCTGATAACGAACAGGAGAATTCGAACGGCTATTATCACTACTACGAGGATAATGAAGCAATTTATTATGCATACGACCACAATAACACAACGATTTAGACTTGCATTGGTTTACAGCGTGAAATTTGGAGAAACAATTGAAACAGACTCTCAATGATTCAATAAATTCATTCCTAGCTTTTGGATCTCTTTTCAAGAAAGCAGGACATTTGAATAACGAATGATTCGTTGAGTTGCAAAATGAGCATTTTGTTTCAGCACTATCATTCAATTCACAAGTAACTAAGCTGCTTTTATTCCGAACGCTGTTATTAGCCTGAGTAGATATGACAACCTTTTTCTGAAAAGACTTATTTTTCAGCTTTTCGATAGATTTTTGTTCATTAACAGACGGCACATCAGATGCAGATAATTGATAAGATCTAACTCTCTTATTCACGAAATCAATCAACTGTTGACAAGAAGGAAAGCTCTTATCAGCTACCTCGAGCTCAAACGATTCACGTGATATTTTGTCTAATTGACGAATAGCTAATGAGTACAAGATATAATCAGCCAAATCGGGAACTTTCAACGATTTCAGAGTGGTAATACTATCACCTACTTTAACAAGAAAATCTTGAAGCGCGCTGCTATCCAGAGATTGTCAGTTTGGTGTAAGGGCAAGCATACCTGACTAGCAATTGGGAGGTACCGTGTTCGATTCCCGGGCTGGCAACTAATTTTCGGATAGTAGTTCTCATCGAATTTCCATCTAGCTGTTAACCCTGTTGTCAATGTCTGCAGTAGCAGAGGTCTTCGGGGTAATTTGCAGCATTTATTTAGGATTTTCGTTAAATCATAATTATATATTAATTAGCATTTGAATAAATGCATTCTCTATTTAATTCCATCTGTTCAATAGATATACTTCTTATCAAAAATTGAGATTGAATTTTAGGATCATTGATGTCCTTCAACAAGTCATAGGCTTGTTGAACACGGCTAAACAAAGTTTCTTTCTTTTTCACTCGAATAGTTAGCAAGGCTTGTGGGCTTGCCATTGTAACTAAGTAACTGATTAGATAAACAAGGAGATTTGGAAAGGAACTTTGTAACTGGATTTAACATGGATATCAGTGCATGTATCAACAAGTAACTCTACTATTAACGAATTGAAATTTAAATTGAAAAATAAATCTCTTTGAAATAGAACATATCCTAGGCCTGGTAGGACCATGTGGTAATCCCGTCCTGTCCCCAAACCTATGGATTGGGGTACAGTTAAGATTTAATTCACGAAAACGTCGACAGCCCCAAAAGTAAGTCTTAATTTGCACTAACCTTGGAACTGGCGAGGAAGTGGACTGTATCTCGTGTGTAGAAGTTACTGCTGACGATATCCTGTCTTTATGCGTAAGCCTATATGATATTGTACATATATCACGAAATGAAACGAGGTAATTGCGTTCAGCTCGAATGCCACGGAAACAGGAGAAACGAAACGAAAACGATGTTGACTTCTCGACCACGCTTCTTGAAGTGATGGGTGGAAAGATAAACGGGAAGGATGAAGGAGGGGTGAGGGAGAGAGGTTATCTTGCCTCTTTGGGAGAGGGGGAAGGGGAGGAAAGCACGAACCAAATCAACCCACAATCAAAGCTGTCGATCCTCCGTGAATCCACCACAACTAATTTGGAATAATCAAGATATCTAAGAAAACCTAGTGAAAAACTTGTGAAATTTTGCAACATAAGACACCAAAAAAATTTTTGTAAAGTCAACTAGAAATTGTTGTGTAAAACCGGCTGCCAGACTCCACATCTAGACGGGCCCTGTCTCATTTGAAGCTAAACAACCAGTAATAGACATCAATAAACAGTGACAAAATAAAATCAAAATTAATATTTAGACAGTTACTTTCTTAAAACCGCAGTGAAGAAATCCATTATGTACACCTTTCACTGGTCCCTCACAACTGGCAAGATAATTTTACGAAATCCCTTCCAGACAAAGATAAAATGACCAAAATATTTGAAGAGACTCTCCAATCAATACTCTGCTGTTAAGTTCATAACCAGATTATCCCAATATTCTAATCTCAACAGAAACTCAAAATAGAAACAACAAATCAAAAAAAAAAATAAATTATCACAATCATATGACCAGACCATCATAACTCGACTAGTTGTTAAAATCGAGCAACTGACATTTGACGTTACCATAGAAACTGCAAACAGACACCTCCTGTCAAAGAATCATGACCTATGCCACTACATTTCAATGTCATGGAGCAATTAACTACACAGAGTTAACTCACATGCAACGATGTTAGCAGCTTACGTATCACGACCTTGATACCCGTATCAACTTTGCAACAAAACTCATATCACCCATTTATACTACTCTCTCCACTCGTATCTCGTTCTTAGCACTTTTGTACAACAAAAATAACGTCGGTTATAGCTAACGATAAAGGACATCGCGAATTGTCCCACAATTACCTAGCAACCCCTAAGCTACAATTCTGAATTTTCCCTTTTGGAAAAGACTAAGATCTTCACTGTTCCACAAACAGAGATACAACTATTCCGTACATCATTACCACTTAATTTCCGTTACTCATTACTCACTTGGGACAGCAACATTTGAGGACAATATACATCCACCAGTATACCTACAATTTGTGCTTCCTATCCCCTTGGTACAACCACAGTATCACAACTAATGGACCTTGGCAACTCAAAAAAATAACTTACTACAATATTCTCTCAACACATCAAATTACTACTTACTAGCTTCTCCTTGTATACTCAATTAAACTCATTTCTCCAGCACATGAAGAAATATGACAGTGCAAATGCCTAGGCCAATGATCATGATAACAGACACTAAATTACCTATCATAAAGAAATTTTTCCACTATCGACTAGTATATAACTGAACTAAGCTCCACCAAAAATATTTGAACAACATTTTATACTGCCTACCACACTCAATGAAGAACCTTCAGAAACTCAAACCTTTATTTTAAGAATTCCGGTGACAAAACAAGCTAAGCAAACAAGATAAGCATTTTCCCAAGATTAATAAAAATAGTTCCCATATTCTACAGTACTGAAACCTGTTCCATTTCCCGTTACATATTCCTTTTTTTTATCATCACAAAGTCGAGAAAAATTAAGTAACCTAGATTTTCTTCCCGTTTCCTATTTTCTATTTTTGTTTCATTTAATAATTTTTCCATTTTTATGTTATATTAAAGAACTACCTTTCCTATTCTTCTACATTTCCCGTTTCTTCCCCCTTTTAATATTAATCACTTTTGCTGCAATTATTATAGGACATGATTCTCTATCCTGTCTATCTTATTCAATTATTCTTCACTTTATTATTACCCATCATAAAAGATTCCTAGAAATTCAAGGTCACAAGATACTAAACCAACATTAAAATATATTAAATCTCTCTTATTCATCCTCACAATACTGCAAAAAATAATCGATTATCCTATCACCAAGTAAAATTAATTCTCATAATTAATTATCAGCATACAATTCAAATATTATTTATTTATTTTTAATTTCCCCAATTTCTCTGTATTGAAATAAATTACTTTCCACTGTCTGTATCACCAAATTAACTGTAGCAGTATACTATTTATTATTACAAAATCCCAATTAAACTTTTCTCAATTTTTCTCTCATTTATTATACTCATTTCAAATTCACATTGACTTATTAATTGACAATTTAACTATTCCTATTGAATAAACTTTAGATTTTCACTACCCACATTATTTAGAAAAAAAATGTATCCCAAGAAATTAGATAATAAATTTTCACAGTGTATTGTGGCCATTACCAGCTATCAATCTAACGAACCTTTCAACTGAGGCTTACCCTAAAATTTCAAAAAATCCTGATCTTGGTTAGCATTCCATCTATTTTCTTCAGACCCTCATAAGTCTTCAGAAAGGAACCACACCAGTCACCAGAATAAAACCTGATTTTAGCTCATACTACTCTTAGTACCTTTTGCTAAAATTCTATCTTCCATTCCACAAATACAACAAGGATAGTCCCTGCTATAAACCTTGATTTGTCATATGGACGTCATCTGAGTAGTGCCCCTTACAACTGGCGATACTCACTCCAGATACTTAATTCATCAAACAAAACTACAACTTCAACAGATAAGATTTCTCACATCTATCTATCTAAGCTCAAAAAAAAATTACCACTGCCTAAAGGAAACGTTAACAAACCCTATCAAATCTGACAACTCTCTTCACAACGCCAGACCACAAAACACACCCTACACTTTTCTTAATTACTGACACCTAAAATGAGATATTATCAAACAAATTGAAATTCCAGTACTAATCAGATAACTAAATTTTGATAGACAAACATTTCAAAAAATATAATATAGGATAGACAATTTGTCTCGGCACCGACCTTCCAGTATGTTGGCTCACCAGACCCGCTATTGAAGATCAGCATCACGGACAACATCAAGACTCAACACTGCAGCCATCATCTATCAGCTCAATCAAAAGCAAAATTGCCGTTCACAAGACTTGGTGGTCTTTGATGCAACACTGAAATTAGGTTTTCATTAGAAGATGCAAGGACTAATTTAAACACAAAATTGAAACTCAAACAAACAAAATAAATTCAACTAAATCACTCAATTATTATTTTCCTGGTGTACTCCTCAAATAAAACCTTCCTTCAACATTATAGTGAATTATCCAGGCTACAATCTGCAGTGCTATTATCACTATAGTCTTCTGACATATCATAACTTCCACTAAATTTCTGACTGTCCCTTACATGTCATTTTCTATGAGAATCTTACTAAATAAAATTGTCCCTATACCAGTATAATGCCTTGAGCCAGGGCATCACAGCTAAATGGAAACACAGGCAGGGAAGATATTAATATTAATCAAATTAATAAAATAATAAAAAAATTCAACTTCAATTAGTTTATCTTCAGCACTTGTATGCTGCTCCAAACTTCAATACTCATTTCTGGAATCAAGCATTCATTAGCCATAAGAATGTTTATCAATTTTATGAATAAACTGATTTGAAATTAACATAATAAGTCAATAAAAGGAGCAAAGGTAGCAGAGTGGCGCAGCAAATTGTGCTGTGCTATGAATTTAGAAAGTTAATTTTGAACTTAGAATTTAGAAGCACACACAATATAACTTAATAAAAGGGATGCTTGATAAACATACCTAGTGCTAGAGAACGGGAAACCAGAAATGACAAGAGAGACAACGAAATAGAGAGAAGGTATCAACTATATTGTCACCTCTTACAGTTAAATTCAACAATTAATAAAACAAAGGAGTTACATCATGAAAACCGAAAATAAAATTACCAAATTTAGAAAGTTATCTCTGCTATAGATAATTCGGTAATAACCTACTCTGTATGCTCTACATTGAAAACGTTTCAGATTGAATCATTTGAAGCTTAAAGGACTCTAATTTCAGAAAGAAGAATTGAAAGTTATCATAAATATTTCTCAGAAGTTAATCATAAATAACTATACATATGTTAAGAAAAGATCAACATAAAATTCAGGAAACTCTCAGAACATCCAGAACACACTTGGAAACTTTTAAATACTATCAAAATGCTATCAAATGTTAATCATATCCATTCTTTAACTTTTATAGTTATTATGAAAGCAGCAAAGACAAATTTCCTAAAAATCACATCACGGAACTCTACCTTGGAAAACTATTCAAAAAATATATGTCATCAAAACAAATTTAGAAAAGGTTAGGATCCTTGAAACTTCATTTGATCCTTCACTTCTTCAAGACCAAAATTATTTTAAAACATTAATTTTATCAATAAGGTACCTTTAAACATTTCATATACTAATTCAACTTTAGTAGCTTAGTAGATTAAAATATAAATTCAAAGAGAACTGAAATTCCCAGCTGGATCCTTACAGAGAAAATATGGTCTCACATTTCAATGTAAAGATACAACCGAAAATCTATTTATTAAATTCTATCAAAAGTCTAATTCTGCACGTTTCACACCCTTCCCCTTTTTGAAAGTCTATAATTATTAAAACCCATTCTGTCACATCCGGAGTTCCTGGGACGTTCGTTTAATTTGGAAAAAAGTTGTTACCTCATAGCTGTTTCTTCAATTTGAATCTAAGCTCGGTGATCGAGCTCTACACGTCCAGATGGACAGGAGACAGCATACCCCAAGCTTCTAGGACGGCCATTGATTCAGAGGCGTCTCAGCGGCTTAAAGACACACGTTCATGAACCCGTAAATTGATGGATTCGTATGTTGATCCAATACTTTGATGTTCCCAAACTTACACCGCTGTTAGAATAAAAAAATAAACTAGGATAATACAAATTAACTTAACTTCAGTTATATAATAAAATCAACCTACTTTAGGTTATATAAAACTCAAATCAATACTTATTACTTTAAAGCATAAATAGACATTACCTACTTCAATCTCTTGATTTAATAGGATAGAATTTATCTGTAATCAGGGTTATGCCCTATACACAAAGTGATGAGTACATAGTATTCCATAATAGGCCTACATAATTCACAAGTTGATTGAATTACTTCATAATAAGGTATTTCGAGTATTGTTGTTAGTTTAGTCAGTTTTCTTACATAAATTACATATATGGTATAATTTGAAAGAATAAATTACATGATAGGTGTTTCCTAAATAATCAAGAAAGCTTTTCATTAGAATCAAAAAGACAAAAAAATCTATAACAAAAATACCGATAGAACTCATAATAATATACTATAAACATCAGTCAATTTGGATTTAAACAACAGTAATTTGAAATTTAGGTTAATAGCTTCCTCTTCAAAAATAATTTAAAATCAAAAATATCATTCTCAATTCCTTCTTCTAATAGGTACTCCACATTCCTACATATTACACTCAAATGTATCTATCACAACAAATTTAACACTCTGATGGAAGCTTTCATCGATAATCATTTCCTTAATTATATTATAATCTATGACGTACCTTTAGTAGCGGTTATAGGAGGAAAATCTCCATTGTGAGGTGACAATTTGATACTCTCTCTCTTCTCAATTAAAGCAACTACTGAGTCGGAAAAAACTAAAAATGCTACTGGAACAAAAGGTTCCAGAGCCAAATTCTAAAAAGGCCTAAAGCTGGCATGAGAGCCATGATTAATACAAAGTTCTGATCAGACTACATTTAGTACTGCTTATGACAGAGGACAGACGCTGAGTGAATCCACTTCGCTTTTCTTGTCTTGCCGTGGACAGCTGTGTGATTGTCCATACTAGATAGACCTAACCAACGTTAACTGTGATTGGCAGTTACTATTCTCAAGAAAAATTTCCACCAATAGAAAGGAACGTTACAACTACAATTTAAGATACATTCTCCCACCAAGTGACAGCTATTTTTCCTTGACAGCTATAAATTCCTTGCCTTATAAGGTCGTGAACCAGACTTCTCCTCCAGGAAAATCGTTGATCTTCTCAGTACCACAACTTCTATGTGCACACTTACAGAATCGACACTACACAATGCAGAAAAGCAAGGGTCATGAACTAAGCTGATACTCCAGGAAAATTGTTGTTATTCTTAGGATCATAGCTTCTACGCACACACTTACAGAGTCAACACAACACAACGCAGAAAAGCAAAACAGCAAAATCCATTTTCACAACAGGCTAACTTCTCAGGCTAATTCGCATAATTCTCATCACTCACTATTGTAACAATAAATATTGTTACGATACTCCCCCTTCTTGAGTGTGGAACTAAATTATATGAGGAATTATTCACCTCAAAATTTCAAATAAAATACTAGTAATGAATCTCAGATTACTCAAACTTGAACTACAAGCATGTGAAAGCAACAAAATTTTCAATGGATTTCAAAGAACTAGCCATAAACATCAGGAGGCACAAAATAAATTAACTTGACAACTCTTCAGATAACCAAGTGGACTAGCAACAAATTTTGACCTCATAATAGTTGAAACAAATCAATCTGAACATAATCAACTTGGTAATCCCGTCCTGTCCCCGAACCTATGGATTGGGGTACAGTTAGGATTTAATTCACGAAAACGTTGACTGCCCCAAAAGTAAGTCTTTAATTTGCACTAACCTTGGAACAGGCGAGGAAGTGGACTGTATCTCGTGTATAGAAGTTACTGCTGACGATATCCTGTCTTTATGCGTAGGCCTATATGATATTGTACATATATCACAAAACAAAACGAGGTAATTGCGTTCAGCTTGAACGCCACGGAAACAGGAGAAATGAAACGAAAAAAATGTTGACTTCTCGACCATGCTTCTTGAAGTGATGGGTGGAAAGATAAACGGGAAGGATGAAGGAGGGGTGAGGGAGAGAGGTTATCTTGCCTTTTTGGGAGAGGGGGAAGGGGAGGAAAGCACAAACCAAATCAACCCACAATCAAGGCTGCCGATCCTCCGTGAATCCACCATCTCCGCCCGCCTTGGAATGCCCCATTTCCAAGAACATAAACTCAAAAAAAACTAAAATTTAAAAGGTAAAAGAAAAAAAAACAACATGCACTGAACGGTAGAAAAGGAAAAACGATGGGAAAAAGGAATAGGAAAGGAAAACGGTAAACTTGGTGTGTGGGTTCAACTAATAGGGAAGTATGGGGGCAAGTTTCCTAACTGGCCTAACATACTCACCAGAGTTAGTTTTCACGTGAGCTGAGCGCACAACACCCTTAGCATCACTTATGATTTGGGTGACTCTACCTAACGGGTATGATAAGGGTGATGAATTGTCCTCTTTAATCCATACTAACTGCCCTACCTGAAGGTTTGTGTCACTCTCAAACCACTTATTCTTCTGAGTGGAAAGCTCAACAATAGTTAGGACCGAATTTCCCACTTCACAAAACAAATGGAATTTCACATTTTTAATATTAGACTCACACATTCCATTCATGAAAGGAGCATGTGGAATATTAAAACGAAATTGGTTGCTTTTAGATGACATCGCATCACAGACGTTGGATTGATTTTCTGATGATCTGAGAAATTCAACAATTTCCTTCAATTGTCGCGCAGCACCTTTGAAATTCGTCCCTTGATCACAGAATATTTCTTTAGGCAATCCACGCCTAGAAACAAAATGATGGAGAGTGTTAATAAACTCTTCGGATGAAAGACTTGTAAGCACCTCAATGTGACAAGCTTTTGTTGCCAGACAGACAAACAGTGCAACGTATGCCTTGTATGTACGAGCTTTGGGCCAAATACTCTCTTTGACAGTGAAAGGACCAGCTAGATCGACCGCAGCCTTCAGAAAGGGAGCACTGGGAACAACACGAGAGCTGGGAAGATCACCCATGACGGGAGCAACAGGAGTTGCATTGAATAAACGGCAACGAGTACAATTGAAAATCACATTTCTGATAACACTGTGTGCTCCAACAATCCAAAAATAACGCTGAATAAGAGCACACACTATTCTTGGTCCAGCATGAAGATGAGAAATATGATAATACTCAATGAGGAGTTTAGTAAAATGACTATCTTTATGTATCAAACAAGGATGCTTGGCTTCATATCCTAAAGCACTATTCACCAATCTGCCACCAACACGAATCACACCATCACAATCCAAGAATATAGACAATTTTTGGAAACTCTTATCACAAGGTTTACCCTCTTTCAATAGGTCGAGTTCATGATTGAAATGACACTTTTGAACAATTTTAACACAATAAATTTGTGCACATTTCAACTCTTGAATACTAAGTACGCCTGATTTACGACAGACACCAATAGTTGATGCTTTACAGTTATTCACAAAACGTAAAACATAAGCACAGGAACGTAACAATCTCATGTATGAGGAGAAACGCGTTATCTGAATAACAGCAGTCTCTTCAGTGATATTCAAAACAACACCTTTATTTTGTTCACATCAGGCAGAATTTCAGTAGCAGGGTAAGTCATAGATGACAACGGCCAACATGACAACGAATTGGAACACCACGTTGGAGCATTGAACCAATCTTGCGAGTTGCACAAGTTTTGGGGAGAATCGCCTCTTGAGCCAACGTCGGCAATATTGAAATCAGTACCAATGTGATTCCAATCTGAAATATTAGTCAACTCTAATATTCTCACAACACGATTTGCAACAAACGTTTGCAACTTGTAAGGAGGTATATGCAACCAAGATAAAACAATAGTTGAATCACCGAACAGAAACGTAGATTGAAGATTGATTTTGTTACACTATTGTAACAATAAATATTGTTACACTGTGGTATAGTGGTTATAATAAGGGGGGCAGTGGACAACGATGACAGTGGTTGGCAGCCACACATTCACCACATTATGAGTGCCGCTTTCATTCATTTACAACATTATTATTATTCAATTTTAAATAAATTAAGTTTTCATTAATAATGAAATTACACAGAAAAACATTTGATGGATTTCAGGGAATTTTACCCATAATTACCCACTTTTCATATTCAGTGGTAACTGTAGGAAAAATTTAATGTGAAATATGTGCGCAAAGTTCTCGGCTACGGCTCGTGCGTAAACGTTCTTTCGGTGCAGCAAACGTCACTTTGCGCACTAGTTGCACAAATAACTATTTTTCAACCATAATAGAAAAGCATTGATTCATATAACTGTACAAATTGATCATTGGTTTTTAGGATATCTAGGTTCGCATCACCGATAATGATAAGATAAACTGTATTATCAACCTCAAGAATTAACTGCTCTAGATTGGTAATGAAATTATCTTTATGAAAACTTTGTGGTCTATACAAGCTTATTATATTAAGTGTCAGATTATCAACATTGAAATTCAGCATAATATATTCTAGATTTTCTGAACTGAAATAGACAGATATTTCCTTGAAATTAATATTCTCTTTTATAAAAGCAACAAG
>NC_052507.1:33921372-33941054 GCF_014356525.2 Nilaparvata lugens
TGATATCAAGTTGAGATTATGACAATAATCTATTGATCAAAAGTAGTTGATAATCTGATGTAGAGAATGTCTTGTCAATCTGATGATATCAAGTTGAGATTATGACAATAATCTGAAACAAATAAGTTCTTATCGAATATTTTTCAACAGAAACGTGCTGGAATGGAGGACAACTCTCCATGGTTCCATACTAGAGGAGGTGCGGCGGGGGAGGAGAATAAGATGGACTTTGTGCAATCGTTAATAGACCCACAGCTAAACCGGGATGCCCTCCGTGAGCTGGCAGAAGATGTACCACACAGTATCATCTCGGCTCGTGAGGAGACAAACACCACGGCAGACGGATATATTAAACAAAAATATTTCATTCACAAAGAAAATCTCTGAGGTATATCTACCTCAGAGATTTTTGTCCATAATTTCTCCTGCAAAAGTTATTAAATTTAATGCTAATTGTAAGAATTTAGGAATAGTGGTGAAGCATGTCACCGCTACATTGACTGACATTAAGATTGTTAAAATTTAACAATCTTATTCTCATACCATGTTGTGGTGAGATGCTTTACAAGTAGTAGTAGTATATAATGTAGAGATTAATAATAAATTGTGTACATATTTGATAAAAAATTGTTTTCAATTCTTACCTGTTTACACTTGTTGTTGATAAGTTCACAATGGATAGTGGAAACACAGAAGAAGAAGAAGAATGGTTCACCTTTCACGTGCTTGCACTCTGTTGTGAATGATAAGTAAAGAAGCTGAGCTCCCCTTTTATAGTTTGTTGCAAGCATGCATAGAGGCAAACGTCTTTACTACTATACACACACACAGACACACACACATACAGCCAAGCGGCTTTGGTGAGTTGATGCATCGCTCCCTCCCACATCTGTTTTGGCACGTGTTCCTACAGATATGGGCGGGCGCGATGACATCATTTCCCTCCTTTCAAATTGTGTTCACCTTTTCAGATTTGTTATTTGAAATAATATTCTTATCATTCGAACAATGTTATAAGCACATAGCAATCTGATACATGGTGTGAATTCATTTCCAACTCGAATGAAAATTAAACCAATTCAATTTTCTTTTGATTAAGTTGGTGTAATGATTAATTAATTAATTAACTTCAGTTAATGTTCAACCATTGAGTTGAAAGGTGAGAAAATGGTATGCAGGAGAAAGCAAAGTTTGAGGAAACGAGGTAGAGGAATCTTGAGTTCAGCAGCAAAAGTTTTCATGGGTGTGATGGGTTTGGCAGGTAATGTCACATCCACTATTCTAAATAAGCTAATTGACAATCTGCAAGATGAAATTCATATTCCTGGCTATCAGTGGTGTGGCCCGGGCACAAAGGTTAATGAAGGGTAAAGAGAGGTGATCAAGGATAAGGTAAAATTCATTAGATAGAGCCTGTAAGGTACATGATATAGCGTATACACAAAATAGCAATAATAAAATTCGAGTGATAGCTGACAGAGCTCTAGCGAATGCAGCATGGGACATATTCAAAAATCCACAAACACCCCTTGCCGAGAAAGCACTTAGCTATCTTGTTACAAACGTCATGAAAGCTAAAGCAGCGTTTGGTTGGGTCTTCGAGAAAGAAGAAGAAGAGGAAGAATGAGAGGAGAAGTTATAGTAATGATATTAGACACAAAGCTATAGCTCAGTTGAAGAAGCATATTGCAGGAAAAGGGTATTTTTTGAAGCCTTTTCTTTGAATAGCTAGTGGGGGGGGAGTTTTAATCCCACCCTCTTTACCACCACCGCCATCATCATATGGAGTGAGTTTATTCTCCCAAAAACAAGTTAAGAAACATAGAACAACAAAGAAGAGTAGGAAGAAGAAGGAGAAGAAGAAGAAGACATGAATATTGAAGGAGAATTGAGTAATTATGATTTGATTGATTGGTCGAAATTATTACAGATTTGGCTAAGATGTATATATATGCTAGATGCATTACCCAAAAAAATTCTAAAAAACGAGAATGCCATTGTGAATTTAGTGAGGGGAAGCGAGGATGGCACACATTGGGTTGCATATAAAAAAGTCGGGCTCAAATGTTTGGTATTTTGATCCAATTGGAAATTTACAACCGCCATACGAATTGGACAAATATTGAAAAAAAGAAATTGGAGTAAATATATTTTATAATGTAGAGCACATGCAACCATCAAATAGTGATTTTTGTGGCCATCTTATGTTATTGTTTCTTGCAAATTAGTTGTAATTAAGTGTTTGTGCTGAACACATACATTACAAGATGATTGTTATTACATTAAGATCTAACACAAGTAACCCCTACGAACATTTACAAGAAATTATAGAATTGGATAAAAATTGTGAATGGGAAATTGGATTGATTGATTTTTGTAGTTACAATAGTATTGCAAACATTAACAAAGGAGCAAATTCCAGCTTCAAATATGGTGATAGATTAATTGAGCTGGATACAGGTGCATATGAAGTTGAGGATATTATGAAATCTTTAAAGAATAAATTGAATATTGATGAGAAGAAGAATAAACTCATTATACGTGCAAATGCAAATACTATGAAGATTGAAATTCATTCTGATAAAGCTATTGATTTAACACGTACTGATTCGATTGGTAAGTTACTTGGTTTTGATAATGTTGTTTTGCAACCAAATAAATGGCATTATTCTCAGCATTTGATTAACATAACAAGCATTGTTAGTATTGTACTCGAGTGTAATTTAGCATTTGGTAGTTACTCTGACGGAAAACAAAAACATATAATCTACAAATTTTTGCCAAAGGTTCCTAGCGGTTATTCAATAAACGAAGTACCATTACCGATTATTTATGTACCTTTGAATACTCATCGAATTCAAACTATTAATGTAAAGGTAACAGACCAGAACGGATTGTTTATTGATTTCCGCGGAGATACAATTACAATTAGGTTGCACATATGTGAAAAACAAAAGTAAATGTAATGGGTTATCTTGTTTTCAATTCACGTTCAAATAAGATGTGTACACACAATGTCATTAAAGAGACGAACGTGAGAGAGTCAACACCTAAAAACAAACGTGCTTTGTTGGCTGAAAGTGCGAGAATATTAGAAAAGTTGGGTTTTATAGTTGATTGGCAGAATGTTAGGAGGAGGAGCCGCAATTAGTGAAATTCTGGACGTGGAGACAGACCTTCAGTTTTATAATGATATAACCAAATTCCAATTTCACACTCATACAGTTCATTCGGGACAAGAAATAAAAAACTCTGACGAGGCACGTATTGGCATAAATTCTTTAGATGTCTATTCTTTACCTTGCAAATCATTCATATTTATTGAGGGAACAGTTAACTGTACAAAACCGGGAACAGAGCCGGCTGATCCACCAGTTGCGGCAGACTATAAATTAAGCAGTAATGTAATCGGCAACCTTTCTGACGAAATATGATATGAATTAGCAGGTCAGCAAATTTCTAAATCAAGATTGATTGGATTAAAATCCACAATTAAAGCTATACTAGTGAAGAATATGCTCGATAAGAACACATATCACTTGGCTGGTTTTGACAGAGCAGGATATGCGCTAACAGATAATAAATTCACTTTCTGTGTACTGCTGAAATTAATCCTTCCGTTTTTTTGAAGATTTTCAAAGAATAATTTCAAATTTGAAACAGGAACTCATCTTATTGAGGTCACCAACAGACCTAAATTGTGTTGAGTCTGCAACTGGAACAAGCGTTAGTATGAAAATTACAAAACTGCAATGGAGAATGCCCTACATAACTTTAGAAAATCACATAGGACTGAAATTTTTGAGACTGCTCGATGCTGACACTCCACTGAAATTAGGTTTCCGCCATTGGGAAATTTGTGAATTACCAAATTTGCAAAATTCACTTAACCATTCTTGGGCAGTCTGCACCACATCGATTTTTGATAGTCCAAAATACGTTATAATTGCATTTCAAACCTATCATAAGAATAAAATTAAAAAATCAATATCTAATTTCGATAGCTGTGGTATTTACAATGTTGAAGTATATTTGAACAGCGAGTATTATCCATATGAAAATCTGCTAGGTAAAAAGGAACTATTATACTGGATGTTTCTGGATTTCGCACCTTCGTATTATAATCATTCAATCAATAGCGAACTCGGAACAGAAATTGACTTTAAAACATTTTGTGATTCAACACCGCTGGTTGTTGTGGACTGTTCACACCAAGCAAGTCATTTGAAATCTTCGACAGATGTTCGTATTGAAATGGAATTTAATAGTGCAGTACCTGCAAATACTTCCGCCTATTGCGTTTTAATTAGCAATCGTGTGATGGAGTACACACCTCTGACGAGCATGGTGAAAGAAGTTCAGTAATTAAATTGATAGAGTGCACTGTGTACAATATTATATAAGGTGTGCACTCTGACACCTTTTGGTTCATTATCAGTTTCACCTTTGAACAGGTAACATCTAAAATGTCCTATTCTTTGTGTTCTGATATTTTGGACAAAGTGCAAACTCAGTCTATTGGTATCCAGTGCGATCTTGATTCTGATAGTTTCTATTATGAACCAAGGTGCAGCACACCAATCCAGAAGCCACAGGAGGTGGAGGAGGAGCAGAAACGGGAGGAGGAGGAGAGGGAGAAAGACGGAGGATTCGATGAGCCCGCCGAACAGAAAGAAGTGGACAAGCAAGCAAGTACGAAATTTGCTACAGTTGATCTTCACTGGTTTAAACAAGATTGTGATCAAATTATTGTGAAAGAACTTGCCATAATTGATCAGTTTAATAATTATATTTTTTTCCATTTCAAATCACCATTTGCAAAGACAGAATTGAGTGCAAAATTGTATAACGATGAAACATGGTTAGAACGTCACTATCATAAAATAAAATGGGAAGATGGAGATTTAGAATACACTGACTCATTAATATGTGATTACCTTGTAGGTTATGGGAAAATTTTCACAAAAGGAACTGAGAAAGCAAAGTTTTTAAGAAGATTACATACTAACGTTCAATGTATACCAGAGAATTTTGCAAAACCCGATTTCAGCTTTTTCACTAGTTCATGGTGTTATGGTGTGTGTAACATTCATAAAAATAGACCAGATGGACAATGTGCTTTGTTCACTGCTCAACATTATAATTCTTTGTTGTTTAAAAATATGTATCAAACAAATAATTTCATGTGTGAGAACAATCGAATGCTAAGTATGAAAATGGCTGCGATGTACACGAATTCGCAGAAAAGAAACTTTGCTCATTATGGATTCTCCTACAACGGAAAAGAGATTCAGTGTGTTTATTGCATGCATGCATTGAGACTGCATAAAGCACGTACATGTTGCCTGTCTACAATTAATTAAGAGAGACCACTTAATTACTCTATAATAGTCCCAGCCTACACTTAGTTTTGTTCATTCACTTATCATGGATCCGAGAAAGTGATTGGCTGCTGACAATGAGTTGGAAGTGAGGTTAAAAAACTGTATTGATTGGTATGATGAGTGTGGAAGTGCAATTAGGAAATCAACTCGTAAAAATTATAGTTTGGTGAAACAATTAAAAGACATTTTTCTAAGCACGGTTAATTTAAATGACATAAGAGACTATTTATGTTATTATTGTTCTTATAATTTGTGTATAGATAAGTTGATTAAAATTGAAGATGAAACTATGAATAGTTGTGGTGAAATGTGTAAATAAACTTTTTGTGTGTTCAAATGATTTTTCATTCCAATATCCCACTCACATTTTAGTTTAGTAGCTGGTCAGAGCTAGACCTGACAACAGCAGTGCGTGTGTGGTGTGATCTTTTTTATACAAGTGGGACACGACCCCCTTCAAGCAACTGTTGATGGTCATGAGTACAGCAGGTGCACCTTGTCAATTTATAGAACAGAGACACATGCCAAACATCTGGGAGGGCATTAACATGCAGTGTTATGGTTTTTCAAAATTCAAAAAATTAACTTGTCTCTTGATGGGAATTCCATTTTAAAAATTTGATTCAATTGCGAAGAATATTAAATTTTCAACAGGATGTCAAGATGCTGATTCACTGTTAACAAAAACAGAAAATGTGCACTTTCAAATTTTATCTGAGATATTTGAATTACTCGATATACTAGACAGTGGACATCTACATTATGATTGTACAAATGATTCGCCATTATCTGTTGTTAAAAATTCCGATGAACTTTGGAAATGCTTGTACGATATTGCAGATAAAAAATGTAAAAGAACTTAGATCATTGACCTCTCTGTAGAGATATGAATTCACTTTAATCTGTCAGTATAGCAATAGATGTAGAGAGAGAGATAGAGAATTTCTCAATTCACTTTAATCTGTCAGTATAGCAATAGATGTGGAGAGTGATAGGGAATTTCTCAATTCACTTTAATCTGTCAGTATAGATGTAGAGAGGGAATTTTTCCCTTCAATGGAAAATTATTTTTTCCCTCACTTTCTTCATCCTCCTCATCTATACTGGGCAAGGGGAAGGGAAAATCTATTTTGAGAGAGAGAGATATATCTCTCCTTCTTCATCCCCTCATCACCACTGGAGCAGGGGATGGGAAAAATCTATTTTGAGAGAGAGATATATCTCTTTCTCTTTCTTCATCCCCCTCATCACCACTGGAGCATGGGAAGGGAAAATCTATTTTGAGAGAGAGAGCCCCCTCGTCTTCACTGGGGAAGGGAAAGGGAAAATCTATTTTTAGAACAGGGGATTGATTGATTGATTGATTGAGTACTTTATTTATGTAGATTACAATATATACTGGCTTATACACTTGTATACAATAGCTTACAATACAGCAAAATTATAGATGAATTTACATAATATAGACTAAGAAAATAACTATTGAACTGTATATGATATGAAAAAGCAATTTGTAATATAATAACTATAGATAATAATCATATTGTTATGCATCTACATAAATTGGCGGAGCTTTGGACATATCAATGTCCATTCTTTGGGAAGAATATTAAAAATATCCTCCCCACTAACTCTCTACCAAAACGTTAATTTCGTTATTTAAACTAAGGATTATTTATTAATGGAAATATTGTAAAAGTTTTAATCAATATGAATATTGAAGAGAAAAAAAACAGAAAATTGATGAAGTGAAATAATTATATAGGTAGATAAGATCAAATAATTGATTAATAAAATGAAGTAGGCTGAAAGTAGATCAGGGTTATCAAATTTCAGTAATATACAGCAGTATGCAGTGGATAATTGAAATAACATGAGTTTATATAATATATATATATATACAATTCGTTCTATAACAGGTTTAAAGGTTTGTATTTGTGGGATGGGTGGGGGATGGTTGTCATGTGATCGTTCTAGGGCCGGACAGTTTCAGTCATTTGTTCCAAAATATGTTTTTTTTAAAGTCAGGATGAAGCTCGCTCGGCTCTCGATAGACCTGATAGAAACAGGAAGTGTATTCCATGCACGACAGGCACTGACTAAGAAGGATTTTGTGAAAATAGTAGTTCGATGATTGGGTATCCTTAAAGTACTTTCTCCGGTTCTAGTATGTGAAGCATCTATCCTCCTACCTTCAGAGACAAATTTGAAATCATCTTTAAAATAGTTCGGATTACCGTATTTCAAGATATCTCTAACAAGCTTGACTATTCGAAAAAGCCTCTGATCGGGAAGCTTCAATGTTGAACTAGCAATGTGGGCTGGGGTGATATGATCATGGCGTTGGAGAGAGTAGACGAAACGTAGACAATAATTTTGGCAACGCTGTAGTTTATCATTCAGAGTGACTTGCATATCGTTAAGAACAGAATTACAATACATTAAATGTGGGAAGATGAGAGATTGAACCAATAATAATTTAATGTTTCTAGGGAGGATATCGTGCATTTTCTTCAATGCATGCATGGCTGAGAATACCTTTTTACAAGTTTTGTTCACTTGTTCTGACCAGTCAAGAGTATTATTCATAATAATGCCTAAATTTTTAACTGAGCTACAGTAAGGAATGTCATTACCGTCTACACTAATTTTGTGAATCGATTCAAGGTCAATATTGTTTATAAGACGAGAATATCCAATTATAATGGGTTGTGTTTTGATGGGATTAAGCTTAAGGCCATTTTTCTTTGTCCATTCCACTATCGAATTGATATCCTGATTCATTATTCCAACTGTTTCATTAATTTTTGTTATGGGACAGCTTAAATAGATTTGAAGGTCGTCTGCATAAGTATGGAAACTGGAGAATTTGATAATGGAAGAAAGGTCATTAGCATACAAAGTGAAGAGGAGAGGGCCTAAAATTGAACCTTGTGGTACTCCATGCATAACGTTTTTCCAAGTGACTTTTTGTCACCGACAGATACACATTGTTTCCTACCTAATAGATAGGATTTAAACCAAACTAACGAGTTGTGACTGAAACCAAGAATAGCCAACTTATTCAGAAGGACTGTATGATCAACAGTATCGAATGCTTTAGAAAAATCAAATAGGGTGAGGATGGTGCATTTTCTTTGGTCCATAGCTAACCTTATATCATCAGTGACACGAAGCAGAGCTGTCTCAGTTGAATGGAATTTTCTAAAGCCTGATTGAAAGTTATGAAGCTTACTATTGTTGTCTAGAAATTTTACAACTTGAGCATGAATGAGTCTTTCTAGCACTTTGGACAATGCAGGTAAAATACTGATTGGTCTAAAATCCTCAACTTTATTGGGTGATGGAACTTTATTTAGAGGGCGAACCAGAGCAAACTTCCAGTTTTCAGGGAAAATGCCTTCTTCAAGTGACTTGTTGAAAATGTATGTAATGGTTGGTAAAACAGCAAATAACATCTTCTTGATAAATTTAATAGGAATTTTGTCTACACCCGTAGCATTACTAT
This sequence comes from Nilaparvata lugens, assembly GCF_014356525.2. Lineage (NCBI taxonomy): Eukaryota > Metazoa > Arthropoda > Insecta > Hemiptera > Delphacidae > Nilaparvata > Nilaparvata lugens. Next base: position 33,930,265 of record NC_052507.1, read on the forward strand.
GAATACGTTGAATTGCTCTGAAAGTGTCTTCTTCTGAGATTGGATGGAAATGAAATTGATCAGTGATTGGTAAATCTAAGTTTGTAACCTGCTCTTCAAGATCATCTATATGATTAGCAATGACAACTTCGTCGCGTTGGTTAGAGTGTGAAACGAAATGGTCATTTATATTATTCAATGGTAAGTCAATTTGTGGATTCGATTTCTGTTTGCCAAGCCCGAATTCTTTTATTCCCTGCCAAAGTGATTTAGAGTCTTGTCTATTGTTTGTCATAAACGAATTCAAGTACCTAATCTTTGAGTTCCGTAATTCCTGTTTAACCCTATTTCTAAGGCTCCTATACTCTATCAAACTGTCCAAGTCAAATGTCTTTTTAAATTTTCTATGTGCTTTGTCTCTACGTCCCATCATCTTAAGTATGTCTTCAGTCATCCACGGTACTCGTCGTTTTCTATTAATCCTCCTTGTCACATAAGGTGCATGTTTGTCATACAAAGTCAAAGTCCAATTCTCGAAAGTCTTGACCATGTCATCAACTGAGGGTAATGCTTCAATTTGATGCCATGGAGTCTGAGCCACATCAGTCAGGAAGGCGGCTTCATCAAAGTTTTTGAAGTCTCTATAAGTGATAATTTTCTGTTCTGGCTTGGGTATCTTATGGGAAAGTACACAGTAGATCAAATCATGTCTAGAAATAGCTGGGACTGAGATTTGGCCTGCTTGAACAACCTCATTGGGATCACTAACAATGAGAAGGTCAATGAGTGTGTCTGATTCATTAGTATGATGAGTTGGATCGAGGGGTAAAATAGTCATGTTTAGGCATTGGAAAATTGTAGTCAGTTGAAAGTAGTCAAAGTTACGATTCGTCATGTTCAAGTCGGTGTTCATATCCCCCATAACTAGTATACGGTTATAACAAGGCATAAGAGAAAGCAAGGCATTTTCGAAATCTGTGAAATGACCTATTTTTGGTGGGCGATAACAGATACCAACGAGTAATTTATCAGTACTAGATAAGGATAATTCAAGTAGCATAAACTCTGGTCTGGAACAATACTCTTGTTTAGATGTGATTAAAACTTTTGTTTTGATACCATCTTTCACATAAATTGCTACACCCCCACAAGCTTTATTTAATCTATCATTCCGGAAAAGATTATATCCAGGCAATGCAACAAAATTTGATGAAATACTAGGCTTCAAAAATGATTCGGAAATTCCGATTATATTGAAGTCCTGAAAACGGAAGATTGCTCTGAGTTCATCAATGTGGCAACTGAGGGATTGTACGTTAAGGTGAGCAGCCTTGAAAAGTTTTTTGAAAGAGTGGAGCTTATTTGCTAGAAACATACCTGCGTCATTATTACTATTATTGAAATAATCATACCTACTTGAGGGCGAGCGAGCTGACGTGTCAGTGAGAGGCATCATGGAAGCAGCAGACCAATCGTGAACCGACCTCAGAACGACACATGACGGGGGAAATGGGGATGAAACTGATAAAACTTAACCTAAATGAAAAAGTCTCTTGATTCGAGTGCATTCAGTATGCCTTGACAGTTCGGCTCCCTTCACTATTTAAAGCACTAGTTCAAAAATTCACTAAACACAATAAGATGTAGATGTGTGGAGTTTCGGTGATGAATAATCCTAATGGTGAATAAGATGAAGATTGAGGAAGAACTGGTAGTGGGAGATCTGGTCCAAGTGGAGATAGAGCGAGTAGGTATCCAGTAGTGGAAGAATCGGGTCCAAGTGGAGGTAGAGCGAGAAGGAATCCAGTAGTGGAAGAATCGGGTCCAAGTGGAGGTAGAGCGAGAAGGAATCCAGTAGTGGAAGAATCGGGTCCAAGTGGAGGTAGAGCGAGAAGGAATCCAGTAGTGGAAGATCGTGTTCATGGTGGAGATAGAGCGAAATGGGATCCAGTAACAACTGAAAAAGAGAAGAAGAAGAAGAAGAAGACGAAGAAGAAGAAGAAGAAAGAAGAAGAAGAAGAAGAAGACGATGAAGAAGGAGAAGAAGAATAGAAAAGAATAATAATGATCATCGCAAACAACAATATTCAAGTAATCATTATAAATATAAGATCAAGAAGAGAAACGAGAAAGAAAAAATAAGAAGTAGAGGAGACGATGGAGAAAGTGCTAGATTATTTTAGATGAGTTTTAAATTGTATTGAACGGTGAAGTGTGAAAAATATTATATAGTATTGGAAGTATAATTAACTATTGGAAGTTGCAATAACGATAAAAGTAGTAAATTGAGAACTGTAATAGTTAAGTGATGAATGTCTAAGATAACGTTGAATGAAACACAGCCCCTATATAAGCATATGAACAGACTACCCACCCCTCTGCTCTATCAATAATTCTTCACACATTAGCTTCTATTGTTCAAGCTGTGGCAACAGTAGAAGATATCATTATATACGAGATTACTATCTCTACCTATAAATTACATCCATACCTATAACTTATGTTAATCATCCAATTTATTCGAAATTCAGCATTTCGAAAATTATTAATTATGGAAATAATTTTGGTAAGAGATGCAATAATTATTAGTAAGAATAGAGATAATGATTCTCTAAGTACCCTCTGGAGTATAGTAGTTGATGCATTGAACATAGTTTTGGGAATTAATATCAAGATAAATTATTAATCAGTATTAGCAAATGTGGATCTCCTTAGTTTAAAATAATTGCCTCATATATAATCATGAATAGCAGTGGAAAGATTCATTTATAGAACAGAAAGCCAGCTCATGAAAAATGCCAAGGTATATCTACTGTGAAACGTATTAATACAAATTTCCTATTATTGTAGTGGAGGGCACCTTAGTCATCGAATCCTGAAATGATTTAATTTACCTTTATTTTTTGAAGGTCGGTCATCCTCTCAACTGTGTGGACCCTCTTGGATCCTCCCTCGCCGATAGAGATCTTGATCCTCCCGTCCGATGACCAGACATTCCTATGCCCATGACGGTCGGCTGCAGCATTGAGGATCTTGAGATGCTCCGCAGTCAGATCCTCGCGAATGGTGACGCCGGAACCCTTCAGCTTCCTCTTAGCGTCGAAGATCATCTTCCTGGTCTGGTAGCTGCAGAGTCGTACTATGATGGGTCGGTCCTGGGTTTAGCTTGCCCTTGTTGAGGTGGTTGACGCCTTCCAACGCGATGCGAGCGGTTGACATCCGCCAGAGTCACGGGCACGTTCAGCTTCTTGTTGAAGACATCAAGCGCCAGCAGGTCGTGTCTTCTTTGTCACTCTCCGGGATCCCAAAAATACGTATTGAATGTCGGCGCCCGTATTGCTCGAGGTCGTCGACCTTCAGGTGACAAGACACCTCTAGCTCACGAATTCTATTGTGCAGCTGTTTGTTCTCCTCCTTCAATGCTTGAAGTTCCTCAAAAATGGACTTCACTGCCATAGATAAGGCATGATGCACAGTTTCCTCGATTTGCTGTCGAATAATTCGGAGGGTCTCCTCAGACAGTGATCCAGAAATAGCTGGCCCTGGCTTCAGAGCATTGACCTCATTCCTCGGCGTGCCTCTGTTCGGTCGAACCATTGTGTACCATTAGGTGGATTTACACTTTTACAGGAGAGAAGGTAGACTGAAGAATTAGGAATGTTTTTTCAAGATAAATAAAAAAAGTGTGAGTTAATCAAAAAAATAATTTCACTATTGAATTGAGCTCGAGAAACTGGATAACTAGATGTATAATTTGAAGTGAATTGAACTGTATAACCCTACGAAATATCTGTTAGAAGACGGAGCCTAACTGACACACGTTTACTCACTCGACATAACCAAGAGAGAGCTAATGGGATGGGAGAGGGGGAGAGGGGGGGAGGGGGATTCCGAGCAAAAAAGCTTCTTTAGAGTATCAGAACGCCCCTACTGATGACTTCATTAGGTTTGCACCAAGTTGAAGAAGTAATTAAAATGCATTTATCGAGAACAAATTGATTGGGCACTGCTGCTTCAATTGGAGCAGAAGTCTTCTATTCCTGGGAGTATAGATAGTTTTTATTTTTCATGAAACAAACTTTTATGACGGGAGTTGCTTCTATCAATTGATCCTATTCTATCAAGACTAATTTTGTTTGTATATCCGATCGCAAAGACTGCTTAAACAATTTCAACGAGATTCTAATAGTTCAGTATGGTATATGGATGATATTTATTAAACTTCAGAAGTGTCCATTGTGGAATCTGTTTGCAAAGAATGAGGAAATTCGGTCAAAATTTAACTTGGGCAAAAGAAAAGGGTTATTTATTAATATGTCCAAATAGCTGTTGTTCCTTTTCCTAATGTAGAAATTAATTTCATATAAGTAAGGCGCTTTTCCCATGCATCAATATTATTCCCAAACATTGATTGTATTACCAAAGAAAATAGAAGGAAGCTTTCGTTGAAATTACTGGAGAATATGCATAACAGTTCGTTGACTGACAGTATTTCTCAATAATAGCATCAATGCTCCCAATTCAAACAATGCTGACACATTGATGTGAATCTTACTATAATTTGGTTACTATCAGATCAGATGAAGATAATAATGTTGATGATCGCTACTGTTTCAATTTCAATCATGTTTGACATTTTTGTTTTTGCTACCAGCTGTTATTATTATGTGAAATAAGCTCTCATTGAATGAGAGTTTTATGAATGAGAATCATTGAAGTCAATTATACTTTGTAAGCAATTTCTGATTCAATATGTGTATTTGTGGATATGTATGTATGTCTGACGGATCTCGAAAACGACTCTAACGATTCCGATTAAATCAGGAATATAGTGGGTTTGTGACAAAAAACATTTTTTTGGAACAGGTCTCAACTCTGGGAAAATTCGCTGAAGCTCCTTGAGAAAGGATTATTGGTCCTTCAAGTAGCAGCTGATTAGAAAAAAGTTTTCCATGGTCTGTTGAGAACATAAGAGAGTGTGAGCAAATGAAAACGATTATAATAGCTGTAGTTGAGTTACCAAATTTGGCGACCTTATTTTAAAACATTGCAGTATTCTTGGAACATCTTGTATGATATGTTCTGAATGTGATCGGATGATAGCAAAAGAAATTCATAATAGATCTCTCCAAACATATGGTAGTTGAATGTAATGTTCATTGTAAGGTGATAGAAATGCGACTTATTTCTTCACCTTCTGTTGTATTGGTTCCTCTGTTACTCTATGTTTGTACGCAGACATGGCCTTGAGAGAGCCAGTTGCACTGTTAAATCCTATTCTGGACTGAATACCACGAGAACCAATAAGAGAAGCCTTCTATTGAAAAAAACCCCTGCTCTGATCAATTCTCATGAAATTTAATCCTGATTGAAATTGAAAAGGCTTTTGTGCTACTGTGCCAGATATTTTCATGTTTCAAAATCAGCTGAAGACTGAATAAGAGAAAAACATAATATTCCTTCAGCTGCTCCTATTTCCTTCCATAATGTCATTACACAAGACAAACCTATCGATATCCATAGATCACAAGTAAATATTGAAGTTGTCAATTTGGATAAAAATAAAATCAAGCTAGATGTTAGTTTACATCCAAATTTTCATCCTCAATCTTCTGGTTTTAGCTAAGATCAAAGAAGGGAATCATATAATGGTAGTCAATAATCAAAGTGAATAAACTCTATTCAGATCTATTCACATTGAAATGATCCTACTTTGATATTTGTGATAGTAAAGTTTAGGACATGAGAAATCACCCACAATAAAAAAATTTATACAAACTATTATGAATGGACTTCCATGGAAGGAAGAATTAGTGGATTGGCTGCTTTTACACTTTTGAATGAGTGATATGAAAAGTAAGTGACAGGCTATGCCAAAAATTCCAGAATAAACAAGAGATCCATGGATAGCAGAGTCATCAAATTCCGAATCAACTCAATTTGGAATTTAATCTTCAATTGCATCAAGCAAAAACAAAAATAACATGATCACTGCTAATCTGATAACTGTCAATAGGAAATATTAATTGCCAATGAATGAAGAGGTTGACTCCTGAACCCCATCCAATATTCTACAAAATTCGCTGCAATTGAGCTACTATTCTACTTCCAACACATCAATGATTAATTGAATGATTTGACTCAATAGTTTTCATGTCAAGTTGTGGCTTAATCTCGAAAACAATGATAAAAATTCTGGTAGAATTCAGATTATAAATGGTTCACAAAAATAATCTTATCTTCCAATTCCTGTAGCAAAGCACGGGTGCCCTGCTAGTATACTTATAAAATTCTTATTTCACTGACTCACCCACTGATCACAATTTCTGGAGAACTACTGGATGGATTGCAACAAAACTTGGGATATAGCTCCCTTATAAGTCCTAGGTGTTCACTAAGGAATTTTTCGTCGATATTTCAACTCTAAGGGTGGTTTTTAGAGGTTTAAAGTTCGTCTTTTAGCATGTATATTCTTCTTATCCCAATCTCTTAATTATAATATTGAAATGTCCACATCATATATTACTATAGAACTATAATCTAGAAGAAGTGCCTCTTCAAAACAGTCGTTAGCTGGCAACTAAATTAATAACTTTGTCAGGTTGGCATTAATAGTTGAGTTGACTTCAATAGGTTGGCACCAAGTTGAAGAAGTAATCAGAATGCATTTATTGAGAACAAATTGAGCTTCAATCAGAGCTAATATAAGATCCTGGGAGTATAGATAATTTAAATTCTCTATGAAACAAACTTTTATGATGGGAGTTGCTTTTATCAATAATTTATCCTATTCTATCAAGAATAATTTTGTTTGTATATCCGCAGTAGCTATATATTACCTGTTCTGGGACAACATGCGCCTGACTTCCCCACCTAACCCAACCAAGGTCAAGGTCAAGTTCAAAGTCATAGTCAAGGTCAAAGTCAAAGTCATGGTCAAGGTCGAGGTCAAGGTCAAGGTCAAGGTCGAAGGCAAAGTCAAGGTAGTGGTCAAGGTCAAGGTCAAAACTTAAAAAAAAACTTGGAAAAAATATAAAAAAAATTAGAAAGAAAACTCTTAGAAAAAAATGATAGATTTTGATAATAATTAGAGAAAAATGAATAAAATTTAATAATGAAAAATCAAAAATAAGTAAAAATAAATTAGAAGGCCTCCCACCCACTATGATGTGTATATAATATATAGTGTTCACAACAGTGGGGGACCATCAGTGTTCAGTTAAGAGCTATAGAAGATACATCTCACATGTTCAGTTCTAGGACCCAACGTTTCAGCACACAGCCATGCACTTCTCTCTGTGAAATAGTAAAAAAGTATCCTAGGACACACCGCCACAATTTTGATCTTCAATTGTATAAAAAAGGTTAGTACACAAGTGTTTTCATACTATGTTTTGAAAAGAGATGAAGAGATTTTTCCTACTTATAAAAATGGATATGTATTGATTTATATGATTAATTTATTATTATTAAGTCTTCATACCTGTTAAGCTCCATGAACAAAATGTCAGCAGATTCATATGATTTCAATGATTTCAAGTATGTTACCTCATAATGTAATGCATAATATATTTTGTGAATAAGTATGTTTCTGCCTGTAGAGCTCTATGAACAATAAGTCAACAGATCAATACGATTGTAGACAATGAACATTGAAGACAATGATCAGGTTAGGTCTGCAGAAGTGACTAGTAACTTCTTCTGACCTAACCTTTCAATGATTTCAAGTATGTCACCTCATAATGTAATGCATAATAAATTTTGTGAATAAGTATGTTTTCTGCCTGTGGAGCTCTATGAACAATAAGTCAACAATTGTAGACAATGAACTGTGGCTAGGTTAGGTTTGCAGAAGTTACTAGTCACTTCTTCTGACCTAACTTAACCACAGAATATCGATTCCAAACTTTGTTTTTTCTGAACATACCACCATCCTATGATTGGTTTCAGTAGCATATATAGTAGTAAGAATTGTATGCTGAACATCTGGATTGAGTGCAAGACATGTCATTCGAGATGACTGTGTCACTCTAGATGATTGCCGCCTACATTGCACCCTATTATTAATCTTCTTGTATGTATGTTACAGATGAACAAAGCCACCAGATGCCAGCAGACCAGCAGCACTTCAGGACAGTTTTGTACATTGGAGGTGTTCAACAACAACCTTTGGACACTCTTTTACTACAACATTTCTTCACCCAATCCAGCAATGGACTCCCACCCTCTGCTGAACAGCCTGCAGACAAAGATTGTTGATGCGATAGGTCAGGAGTTCCAGACACACGGGCGAATCAAGGTCAACCTGGTGTTGGAGGCCACATATCAATGCAGCCACCTTGATGAGAAGAACATTGAGTAGGAGGAATTTCAGAATGTGGCCTTCAAGATACCGATCTATTCAATATTCAATGTCAACGATCTTGCTGGAATTATCAGGGAGGCATGCAGGAAGCTGTTGGAAGAAGAGGCCAAGTTTGAGGTCAACTCTAGTGGATGGAGCCTTCTCATCATTGATGGTCTCCTCATACACATAAGCAGACACAAACCACTTCAAGGATCTTCCTACATTGAACTGCCAGCCAAAATTGCAGCAAGGAAAGCCATCATCAATCCAAAGAATAGTGATCAACAATGTTTCAAGTGGGCAATCCTTGCCAAACATGTGCAAGGAGCACATCCTGAACGAATCAATGAGAGATATCATCAGCTGACTGAAAAATACAATTTCAATGGAATCTCTCTCCCCACTACCATCAATCAAATCGACTGTTTTGAGAGGGATAATCTGAGTGTAACTGTTAATATATATGGGATGGATTCCAAGTGTATTATTCATCCAAGACATCTTGCAAAAGGAATGAAGGAGGATCATTTTGATTAACTTCTCCTCCATGACAATGATGACAGTGGAGCCACCACCTTCACCACTCAGGACAGCAGTGAAGCCACCACCTCCACAACTCAGGACACCACCACTCATAAAGAAGAGGACAATATCAACAATCACTCCTGTTTCATGTTTCATAAAAAACTTAGAAATACTTGTGAGATCTCAGCTCACTAAAGATGAACACCACATCATCATTAATTTGTCGTAGATGCTTCACACACTACACCATCAAAAATAATGGGGAGCATAGGATGAAAGATCATGAGGAGTACTGTGCCAATAACCAGACTGCTAGGATCATCATGCCTCAACTCAAGGAAGATGGAAGTCCACCAACAATGGAATTTGAGAAACATTTGAATAAATTCAGAATACCATTGGTGGCCTATGCAGATTTCGAATGTCCACTAGAAGAGACAGGAGGCCGAGGAAGAGCAGAAATGGATTGGGAATGCAACCAAAGTGATCCAGCGTCACACCGCAATGAGCTACTGCCTCTACTTCGTTAGAGATAAGAACCCATCACCATCATGGTTGACAATCATCAACCTCATCCCTCAGGAACCAATTGTCTACAGAGGACCTGATGCAGCTAAACACTTCATCAAAACTCTGACCATGCATGCAAGAGATCTAGATGAGGCAATCAATCATCATCAAATAAAGATGCTCCCACTTTTTGAGAGGGAGAAAGCCAGACACAATGCTGCCACCAACTGTGAAGCCTGCGAGAAACCATTCAATGGTGACAAGGTGTATGACCATTGTCATATAACAGGATTCTACCGGAACGCTCTGTGCAACAAGTGCAACCTTCAAAGATGTCATACAACATTTATCCCTGTTTTTCTTCACAACTTTTCCAATTACGACACTCACTTGATCACACCGCACCTTGGAACCAATAAAAAGCAGCTGTCTGTCATCCCAAACAAATCGGAAAAGTACATATCATTCACCAAACAAATTTCCCAGCAACTGCACCTACGATTCATCAATACATTCAGATTCACACCGGACAGCTCAGACAACCTAGTCACCAACCTTGTCAAGTCCACTGAAGAAGTGTCAACAGTGCTACCACATACTGCTAGAGAATTTGGAGACAAACTGGAATTGGTTCCAAGAAAGGGTGTGTTCCCCTATGAATATTGTAACTCGTGGGAGAAACTGGAGGAGACCCCACTACCACCAGAGGAAACGTTTTTCAACAAGCTAACTGACAGCCACATCAGTGATGAGGCATATGAACATGCTCAACAAATGTGGGAGAAATTTGACTGCAAGACCCTGGGAGAGTACAGTGATCTATACCTCGAAACAGATGTTCTCCTACTGGCTGATGTCTTTGAAAGCTTCAGAGATATGTGCTTGAAAAACTATAACTTGGATTGTGCTCACTACTTCACATCACCAGGCTTCTCCTTTGATGTTATGCTAAAGTATACAAAAGTTGAACTAGAACTCCTAAATGACTACAAAATGTATATGTTCATTGAACGAGGCAACAGAGGTGGAATAAAAACATGTGTTCATTGATATGCTGTTGCCAACAGCCAACAATGCCTACACAGGAGTGCCTGTCGACCCCGAGAAGCCCACATCATATCTCCTGTACACAGATGGGAACAACCTGTATGGCTGGGCGATGTGTCAACCACGGCCATGTCGAGAGTTTCAGTGGATGGGGCAAGAAGAGTTGGAAGCTGTGGCGAGAGGTATAACAGTTGGTCTGGATGAAATGAAGTATGGCTACATTCTCAAGTTGACATTGAATACCCTTCCGAATTGCATAATGAGCACAACAACTTTCCATTCCTGGCAGAGAACAAGAAAACTCCAAAGTCAGGGCATTAAAGACTCCTGACGACATTGACTGACCGCGAGCATTATGTTTGTCACTACCATAATCTACAAC
>NC_052507.1:33941154-33969001 GCF_014356525.2 Nilaparvata lugens
CTTGTAAAGCATCTCACCACAACATGGTATGAGAATAAGATTGTTAAATTTTAACAATCTTAATGTCAGTCAATGTAGCGTGACATGCTTCACCACTATTCCTAAATTCTTACAATTAGCATTAAATTTAATAACTTTGCAGGAGAAATTATGGACAAAAATCTCTGAGGTAGATATACCTCAGAGATTTTCTTTGTGAATGAAAATATTTTTAATATTATCCGTCTGCCGTGGTGGTTTGTCTCCTCACGAGCCGAGATGATACTGTGTGGTACATCTTCTGCCAGCTCACGGAGAGGCATCCACGGTTTAGCTGTGGGTCTATAAACGATTGCAACAAAGTCCATCTTATTCTCCTCCCCCGCCGCACCTCCTCTAGTAGTGGAACCATGGAGAAGTTGTCCTCCATTCCAGCACGTTTCTGTTGAAAAATATTCGATAAGAACTTATTTGTTTCAGATTATTGTCATAATCTCAACTTGATATCATCAGATTGACAAGACATTCTCTACATCAGATTATCAACTACTTTTGATCAATAGATTATTGTCATAATCTCAACTTGATATCATCAGATCGACAAGACATTCTCTACATAAAGTGGGTAATATCAGTTATTGAAATAATATTCCCTTTGCTATCAAATAATTTATGCATGAGCGATTACTTCAAACAATAATATCTCGTAATTCCATCTCTAACCAGTTCAAATAATATTTCCTTGCTATCAAATAATTCATGCATGATCGATTACTTTAAACACTAATATCTCGTAATTCAATTTCTAACCAGTTCAAATAATATTTCCTTGCTATCGAATAATTTATGCATGATCGATTACTTTAAACACTAATATCTTGTAATTCAATTTCTAACCAGTTCAAATGATATTTCCTTGCTATCAAATAATTTATGCATGATCGATTACTTTAAACAATAATATCTCGTAATTCAATTTCTAATCAGTTCAAATAATATTTCCTTGCTATCAAATAATTTATGCATGATCGATTACTTTTTAAACAATAATATCTCGTAATTCCATCTCCAACCAGTTCAAATAGTATTTCCTTGCTAACAAATAATAATAATCAAAGGCTTGTATGTGTACAGATTTTTTCCATGATCGATTGTTTTATAAAAAATCTGTACACCTACAAGTTAATAATATTTGTTGAAACTAACCTTTGTTTGTGAGTAGATTGTCTCCTCGTCCTCTTCCCCGCTAACCTCAGGCTCCTCAAACGCCAACCTCCTCTTCCCCTGTTTCTGCTTGATCTTGTTGGACAGAGTAGTTAGCACCACTCGCCGCGGTATCCAGGTAGCAGGTGGAGCCAAGCGTTGAACCGGACTGTCTCTCAGCACGATCTCGCCCGGCAATGGTAGTTCCACTGTGAGTGGAGAAGGAGCGGGTGCAGCAGCGGACAACTCGGCAGCAAGGGCAGCTTTCTGTTGCCAGTAGTTGAGGATGCGCTCATGCGGTGGTGGGCTATCTGGGAGGATGAATGATGATGATGATGATGGAGAACTCATCTCATACGATAGTGAAGTATGTAGTACACGCAAATCTGACTCTGATGTAAATGACAATTTTCCTCTCATTACATCTGTTTATATAGCATGCGTTTCTCTCTCTGTTCCAGGCTTGTGTGAGTGAGAGCCACATGTGCTACAACAAAAAATTCAAATTTCTCCCCTAGGCACAGAACAACACCTGCTGCTATATCCTCCCACATCGTGATCAACATCATTCAGATTTGTAAGTATTCTCCTCTATCATAAAAAACCGTTACAATCACTCAAACATTCTATATTTTCGAATAGCATCCTTGTGCGAGCCACACATGGTTGAAGGTGGAAAAAAAAATTCTCCTCTAGAACTCAGCATGGGGCAGTGTCTGCTGAGTGAGAGGCACACCTGCTAAAAGGTGAGAAAAAAAATTCTTTGAATTTTACTTTGATTTTATCCTCTGAGGAGAGTCAGAGGAGAGGAAAATTGTCATCGGAGGACAATTTTTGTCCTCCGAGGACAAATTTTGTCCTCGGTGGGCGGGATTTTTGTCCTCGGAGGACAATTTTTGTCCTCGGAGGGGAGGATTTTTGTCCTCAGAGGACAAAAAACGTTCTACAGCATACTGCATGCATGCGATTTTAGCTCATCTTTACGATATGCTTTATCTGAATAATCTTCTCCTTCCACTTCTTTCTTGCACTCTTCATATAAACAAAACGGTAAATGTATTACTTTTTCAAATGGATTCTCGATAATATATTTGCAATAGACACATTGCAGATAGTGATTTTTATGTAGGAAATAACCATTTCTCGCAAAAAAGTCTGCTTTATCAGATAATGATTTACAATAGTCACAATGTAGATGACGATGATGATTTTCAAAATACTCTCCTTGAACGGATGAATCTTCTACACGATTAAAAGTTAAATATCTTTCTTTATATTGGCGTACAATATTATTATTGAAATTCTCCTCTTCAATTGTTAAATTATCTTTCCTTCTCAATGCACAGTTTGGACTGTACCTTGCATGTTCTATTGCTGGTATGTCACTTTCTTCCCATTTTCCCAAATGAATTGAACAAAATACACATCGCACAATATCTGGTACACATGCGAATATAAATCCCTCTTTCGCCATGTTTTCCGCTGACAAATGCTGAGAAGATTTCGTCCATCTTTTATCAAAAGTTAATAATCTTTATCTTTCATGCAACATTATGTGTTCTTGAGATAACATTTCACACAGCATTCTTCTACCAATGCTTATTTACAACTGATTTAAAAACATGCAGTTGTACTCTAATCCTATATCATCCTGATCGTTATTATTTCGTTTTTCAGAATCTAACATCAACATCATCATGCCAAGGGAACGAAGACTACATGGCGTGAATTCCAGCGTGGTCTGTCATCGTATAACCATCAAGGATGCCGAGGAAATTAGCATCGAGAACGTGCTCGAGAGATCAAAACGACACGTTTTCGACATAATAAGAGAGCACGCGGCACGGCATGATGGCAATGTAAAATGGTTCATTGTCTTGAATGTTTTGTTGTATAAATTAGTGGTGATGGATGATGAGGTTAGCGAGACTGTCTCATCTCTCATAAATCTTCATAGTTACTCCAACATAGCACTAAACGTGCTTGAGTATTATGAAGATTTTAACAATCATTTCATGTTGGCTATAAGAAAAATCCTGTCATCTTTTGACAACTTTGTTTGACATGGCAGCGGTTGGGTTTTGGAGAAAATTGAGTCACTGGATGTGAACGTGATTAAATTTAATCCAATATTCACATCCAGTTTCATTCAAACACCACAGTTTCTTGAAAACAAACATTGCATTATAAATGTCAAAAATCTGTCTGACAAAAAATGCTTTTTATGGTCAGTCCTCGCGTATTTCCATCAGAAACCAAAGGACTCACACCTGACTGTAAAGTATTTGAGCAAGTTTGCTCACACACTTAATACGCAAGGTGTAAATTTCCGGTGACGACATACAATATTAAGAAATTTGAAATACTGAATCCGGATATTGCAATTCACGTCATCGCGTATGACAACAGAAAGTTTTTCCCCTACCGCACGAGCATTTTCCGCACTCGTAAGCACCAAATTAATCTTTTAATGCTGAAAGCCGATGCAGGAAAAATGCATTTCTGTTTAATTAATACCGCGAACGGAAAAAACGGATTATCACGTCTTTTCTCTCACCTTTCAAAACACAAAGGTGAAGTACACATTTGTAATTTCTGTTTTCATAGATTTACATCGACCAAATCTAAAAATTCTGATGGTAAAGCAAATTTGAAGAAACATGAACAGCTTTGGTCCAAGTTTGAATCACAACATGTTCCATACCCTAAATGCGGAGACACAATTGAATTTAAGAAACTAGGCACCAAATTGAAGAAAAAGTATACCATTTATGTGGATTTAGAAACTTACATTGTTAATATTGATAATAATGATGATAATGAATCCGATTCGGATGAAATCACTCATGGCTATACAAAGAAAACAGCTCGACATATTCCCTGCGGGTATTGTTTTGTTGTTATCAATGTGAACGGGGAAATCGCTTACGGACGTGTACTCCATAGATCTAGTAGTTTATATGAAAAAATCATGGAGAAATTTCTTCAGGAAATTACAGATCTCGGCGACATTTTGTATGAGGATATGAAACGTGAAATTCCGATGCAACATTTATCTGAAGGCCAAGAGCACGAATTTCAAAATTTGGTAAACTGTGGGCTTTGCGCCGAACCGTTCTTAGACACCGATATTAAATGTCGTCACCATGTGCATGAAACCGGAAATTACCTATGTGCGGCGCACGTTTCTTGTAATTTATTGGGTCATACTCCAGAGTACATCTCGTGTTATCTTCACAATTTCTCCAGGTTTGATTCACATTCCATTCTGAAAGCGCTCGGTAAATGCAAAAAAGAAATTTCCTGCATCGCAAATACGTCAGAGAGATTTTTGACACTTTCAGTAGGCAAAATTAAATTTTTAGATTCCTAAGAGTTTATGAGTGAATCCTTGGAAGTATTGGTGCGTAATTTGGTAGAAAGTACAGACATGGAAAAGAAGTTCGAACGTTTATTCTCAGTGTTTCATGACCCACCACGCGAACACAGACATCTCTTGTTGAAAAAAGGAATATATCCTTACTCATACATGAGTTGTCCCGAAAAATTCGCGGAAACATCACTTCCTCCCAACGAATGTTTTCATTATGATTTAACTGATACACCTCTGTCTCGCGAAGAATATGAGCATGCGCAAAGAGTGTTCTCAACATTCAAGCTGAAATCGCTCGGTGAATATCACAATTTCTATTTATGTTTGGATGTGATGCTATTAGCGGAAGTTTTTGAATCTATGAGGTCTACGCTTTTTAGCTCATACAGCCTTGATGTCACTCATTTTGTTTCCCTTGCACACTTTACCTGGAATTTTATGTTGAAATACACTAAAGTTGAACTAGAGCTGATTACACATCCTGACATGCCTCTCCTGTTTGAGGCGGGGATGCGGGGCGGGGTCTCATTTATCGGTAAATGTTATTGTGAGGTGAATAACAAACATCTACCTGATACATACGACCCCTCAAAACCGAGTAATTATCTCCTTTATATTGATGCAAACAGTTTATACTCGGAAGCCATGAGTCGAAACTTACCTGTTAGAAATTTCAAATTCCTCACAGAGGAAGAAATTTCCAAGCTTGATTTTGCGAATTTGGACAGCAATTCAAAAACTGGATATGTAATAGAATGCGATCTCAAGTATCTGAAAGAGTTACATGATAAGCATGCCAGCTTCCCACTCGCGCCTCTCCACCAAACACCTCCACACGAATTGCTGTTAAACTATCAAACAAATGAGAACGGTCAAACTGGAACCAAAAAGCTCATGAACACACTTTTTGACCATGAAAAGTACATTGTCCACTACCTCAATTTAAAACTTTACCTTCAGCTCGGTTTGCAATTAATGAAAGTACATCGCGTAATTAGCTTCTCCCAATCTCCCTGGCTGAAAAGCTACATCGACTTCAATATTCGCAATAGACAGAACGCAAAAAATAAATTTGAAATATCCTTCTTCAAGGCCGGTTGCAATCTTATCTTTGGCAAGACTATACAATCAGTTCGCAAGCATATCAATGTTAAAATTATCACAGATGAAAAACGGTTAGATAAGTACATTTCTAATCCGTTATGCAAACGCTGGCAAATGATTAGTCCGAACGTGATCGCAGTTTTCTCTCGTAAGTTGGTACTAAAAATGAACAAGCCTGTCTATTTCTCTCAATTCTCAATGAATCTCTCAATTCATTATCAAATAAACAAAAGCACTGTCATGAACAAATCCGATGCATTATTATGATTTACGGAATCGTGCCTAAGAACTGTAACTATATCAAACCTCTAATTTTTTTTCTTCCATATTCCTTGATCCTTTCTTTTCAGGAGCTTCTGCTTTTTTCCTGCTTTGTTGGTTCTCTAAGCGTCAAATTTCCTTCACTTTAGTTCCCATATCATATTATACAGATTGAAGAAATTATTCAATACAGACTGCTTTTTCTGTTGTGGTGAAATGATAACATGACTTGTGCGTAATACCAGGAGATCACAGATGGAGCGCAATTCAATGGACCTTAGAGAGGGGTTGATTGATAGTGGAGTGATTGAGATTGCGGTGAATATACATGCAGTATTGGAATCAATCACTAATAAATTTTCAAAAGAAGCTGTAATAGATATGATCCCAGAAGTTATCTCACTGCTGAATAAATATGATGCCGCAATCAAGGTAAATGAAGATTTGAAGGCTGGTTTGGTGAGCATTGCAGCTGAAAATGATTCTCTAGGAAAATTACTCGCACAAGAGAAGAGGGGCAGATTGAATGAGTTGAACAATTCGCTGTGTAATGAGGAGAAGGCTGATGCGGAGATAGAGCAGTTGAGAGTAAAGCTCAAAGAATTGAAGACTTCTGCTAATGAATTGAGGATTGAGCTCAGTTCAAGGGATGCAATTATTAATCTTTTACAAAATGATGCACAGCAGACAGCGGATAACATTCTAAAATTGGAAACCGAAATTAAATTATTGAAGAAATGCAGAGCTTCCCCAGTGGATTTTACAA
This sequence comes from Nilaparvata lugens, assembly GCF_014356525.2. NCBI lineage: Eukaryota > Metazoa > Arthropoda > Insecta > Hemiptera > Delphacidae > Nilaparvata > Nilaparvata lugens. The sequence continues at coordinate 33,947,841 of NC_052507.1, forward strand.
CCCCAAGGTCGACCTGTAAATCTCCTCGTTTTTCTGGTGGCAGTGCGATAGAGACGTCGAATGGTTTTTCGGCCCTTGATGCTGAGGAGACTGAGTCACTTCCTTTGAAAATGGCAGGGAGACACAAGCATACAATCAAAGTAAGAGCCCAGGTGCATAGAGGAGCGAGCAATACACCTGCTGACAAGAGGAAATCAAGTAGGTGTGTCACTAAATCAACATCTTCATCATCTACGGATTCAGCAAAGAATAAGATCGTGATACTGGCTGATAGTCAAGGTAGAGATGTGTTCAAATACCTGGTTGCCTGTCTGACTACTTCGACGTTTTTGTCTATACTTTGCCAGGAGCAAAACTCAAACATGTCATTGCAAATGGAACTCAGTTTATAAAGGATTTGACTAAATCTGATTATGTGTTGGTGATGGCTGGATCCAATGATTTTGGAAACAATGAGCCATGTCATCTAACTATCCATCAAGCAATGGATAAGATTTTGTCCTCGAGCTTCAACACTAACATAATTGTCAGTGCGATACCAGCAGATACGATAGACCTCAATTCAACGATGACATACATTTTGCAAACATATGTATCTCGGGTAGAATATCGTCTTACTGTGGGGCATCAAAAGTGATTTATACAGAGGTCAATAGGGACATGCAGAGACACCATTTCACAAAAAAGGGCTTACATTACTCGAAGAATGGTAAGCGTTTCATGGGAAAGATTTTATGTGACCTTGTGACTAGCGATAGTGGAATTATTGCTAATTGCATGACCAGAAGAACGACTGCTGAAAATACGTTCCTTCTAAACGAATGGAGATTAATGACAATGTTGATGCGATAACCATTGACGACAATTCATCGACTTCATCACCGGCGCCGTTGATTGGTCAGTCTCATACGACTTGGCACGGAGGAGCAGCTTCAAACGTGCGACATCTCACAAACGCAGACGAGACACTTCACCAACTGGACGAGAATGGAATTGCCCTGGATGCAATAAATTCTGATGACAATCTGCATGATACCTCACAATTCAACAACAGACAATATCATACTTCACCATTTAGTAATAACAGTTTTTCCTTAGTTAATGTAGAAAATAACAACGTTCAACATCCCACATGTTTTTCTCCCATCTTACAAAATTCATGTCCTCAATCACCAATACTTTCCTGGCACAGAGAAGAGAGTGGTTTTTTAGAGGTAATTTCCATGCTCAACCTAACTCTATAAACAGAAGCACACAAATCAGTAACTTTCATCAACCGTTCTATATTAATGGAGATCACTGTTCTGCACTCTCAGTATTCTTTTGCAATGTACAGAGCTTAAGCAATAAAGTACAAGAAATCAATGTGATAAATAGTACAAATAGACATGATATTCTTTGCTTGACAGAGCATTGGTTGAAAAAAGATCTTTTAAGTCTAGTCAAAATAGATGGTTTTGTAATGACCTCTGCCTTCTGCCGAGTGAATTCTAAAAATGGTGGTGTAGCTATTTTTATTGCTGACAGATGTGTAAATAATTTCAAAGAAATCGATGTATCTACATATACAGATGAAATCAACCATGAGTTTGTTGCTGTTAGGAATAAAAATTTGAAAATAATTGTCATAGCGCTATATAGATCACCAAAAGGTGATCTAGCTCTCTTTTTTAATGCATTAGATGGACTAATTTTATCATTAACTAAATATGTGCATGATCATCACTTCATAATAGGAGGTGATTATAATGTAAACATATTGTCTGTTGATTCTAGAAGAACTGAGTTGGTGAATTTTCTCAAATCTTATAACCTGTATTTAAGTAACTTCGAGCCAACAAGAATGAATTCTTGTTTAGATAATGTAGCAACTGACTTGCATCCTGATTTGTTTGAGGTGGCTGTTGAGCCTGTCATGCTAGGAGACCATGATGCTGTATGCTTCAATATAAAGTCCAACTTCTTGAACTTAAGTGTGGATAATGCATGTAATAGCTTGAAAGCCGGTAAGTCCTACAGTTTTAGAGCAATAACTACAGAAGGAACCAATCATCTGCGTTCTCAACTCTATGGTAGGGATTGGTCTAGTATTCTCATTCACAAATCAGCTGAAGACAATTTTCAAACCTTTTTCAATACATTTTATGAGTTTTTCAAGTGTTCTTTTCCTTTGAAAAGTCGGAAGCCCAACAATGACAAAATTAGTAAGATGAAACTATCGCCTGCTTTAAGTGGTCTGAGGAATGCGTTACTCATCGCTTACAATAAATACAAGAATTTTGGGTCGGAAAATGAAAAATTTAATTATCGGAATTCAAGGAGAATCTATAGATCTGAATTGAAAGCATCTAAACTGAATACCAATGTTAGGTTTATTGAGTCGGCAAGCAATAAATGCTCAGCTGCTTGGAAAATCATTAGAAAAAGTTCAAATCCATATCAACAATGGAAAACATCAGTCTCTCCAGATGCGTTCAATAAATATTTTTTAGAAGCAATAGAGAAGATTAACATTAGTATTACCACATCAGAAATATCAGCAACCAACTTTTTGGAGTTTTCCCCTAGATCTGATTCAAGATTTGAGTTAAGAGAGGTATCAGTTGAGCAGGTTCTTGCCATTGTTTCGAAAATGAAATCTACAACTAGTAATGATATCTATAATATATCTAGCTCATTGATTAAAAAAGTTATTCATTCAATTGCGGACCCCTTAACATCATGTTTTAATGCTTGTATGAATGAGTCAGTCTTTCCGGCAGCTCTCAAACATTCTAGAACTGTGCCCATCTATAAAAAAGGTTGCAAGGATCAACCTGAGAATTTTAGACCAATATCTATCCCTCCAATTTTTAGCAAAATTTTTGAATACATAATTGGGACTCAACTATATGAATATTTGGAGAGTAATGGCCTACTCTCAGATACCCAGTTTGGTTATAGGGCTGGCGGATCAACTATTGACGCGGTTAGCTCCATTGTCGAAGATATTATGGACTGCTTCAATTCTAAACGTTATGCAGGCCTAGTGCTTTATGACTTAAGTAAAGCATACGATGTTGTAAGCCATGACATTTTGCTGAAAAAATTGCATCATCTAGGCGTGCATGGAAAGTCCCTCAAGCTCATAAAGTCGTATTTGAGTGAGCGTAAACAAACTGTCAATGTCAATAAAGAATTTTCCAAGCCTTGCCATGTACCTCAGGAAGTACCACAAGGTTCAATATTAGGACCATTGCTCTTTCTTGTTATGATGAATGATGCAGGTTTCAGCACTGATTCAAGAATAGTTTGCTATGCAGATGACACCTCCATGCTCTCGACCGATTCTGACATTGCAACTCTGAAAGAAAAGATGTCTACTTGTCAAGAACAAGTGAGCCTATGGTTCAGGGCAAATAACTTGCTTCTCAATAGTGGAAAGACACAAGAAATGATCTTAGGTTTGAGACAAGTGAATGAGAGGAATGTGGAGAGTGTGAAGATTTTTGGTATACACCTCGACCAAAGACTAACATGGGGCCCTCATATTGATTATGTATGTTCTAAGCTGAACCGAGTTTTGTATCTCCTAAGAAGATTGAAGGAATGTGTTCCTAAAGATTACCTTAGGATGACATACTTTGCTTTCTTTCAAGGTACTTTTTCGTATGGTCTCTCTCTATGGGGGTGTTCTCCTGATACTCATAAAATTCTACTGCTTCAAAAGAAGGCAATAAGAACTATTTCCAATGCTGACTACTTGGAGCACTGCAAGCCATTGTTCATCAATCAAGGGATAATGACTGTTTATAGCTTGTTTGTTCTCATGTTGGCCGTGAATGTAAAGAAAAATATGAATGTGTTTATATGTAGGGAAAATATTCACCACCATTATACAAGAAATAGGCAACACATTGATGTGCCCTATACCAGACTTAATAGAATTCAGAGAAGTTCAAAGTTGGTTTCTTTAAAAATATTCAACAAGCTACCCATCAGTGTGAGAGCTATGACAATAAATGCCTTTAAAAATAAATTAAAAATGCTTTTAACGGAAAATCCTCTTTATTCACTAGCTGAGTATTTTAATATGGATGAAGGGATATTTAACAATTATTTCTGAACATATGTTTATATTTCCTATTGACATTATACTTTAAAGTAATATTATTGTATTATAGTACATAGAATTTGAGGAATTGACATGATTATTTGTTTAGATCTTAATTTAATTTATGGCTGACGTTTCCAATTGTATATTCTGTATACTTAAAGGAATAAACTTTATTATTATTATTATTATTATTATTATTTTATTATTATTATTATTATTATTATTATTATTATTCTGGGTTTTCCGTACTGGAGTTGAGTAAATTCCATATGTACGATTTTTTCTATTGTAAATTACAAAAAATTATACCATGGGATCGTGTAGAACTCTGTATGACCGATACCGATAGTTTTCTTTTAAATGTAAAAGTGGAGGATGTGTATCAGTTGATTGAAGAAAATTTGAACCTTTTCGAAACTAGTAACTACCCTCCTTACCACCCCTGCTTTTCCATGGAGAGGAATAGAGTTGTAGGAAATTTCAAGGATGAGACAGCCTCAAAACCCGTCCATAAATTTCTAAGGCTTTGATCTAAACTTTACTCGTATTTAGTATGTAATGAGAATGAAGAACCTGTAAATAAATGTGTAGCAAAGGGTGTACAGACCGGAGTGAAATGTAGAAAACTTAATTTTAATTTATATAAGAAATCGTTGATTGAACGTTGTGAACACATTGAAAAATTCAATATGATGAGGTCCTATAATCACCCCATGTATCAGATTGAATGTACAGAAATCTGTTTGAGTCCTTATGACAATAATAGATACATTGCAGAGAACGGTGTGGACACTTTGCCTTTTGGACATTATAGAGTGCCAACAACGCTCTGAACTGATTGCTCAGTATGTCCCGCGACGATCATCCAACACCACTAATTTTGATTTCGTGTTATAAATATTATGAATATTATTAGATCTAAGATAGCGTTAGAACTTCATAGCGTATCACGTGTCAACTATCCCACTCGCAAATATGATTTGAAAAGTGAAAAAGACTTGCTTCAACTAATCTCATTGAGATGAGCAGTTTATCACGTTTTAATAAAGGTTATAGGTATATCTTAGCTGTTATTAATTGTTTTTCAAAATTTGCATATTGTGTACCATCAAAAGACAAGTCAAGTCAATCTGTATTTGATGCACTTGAACCAATTATTTCTAAAAATGAGGGAGTTAAGCTGTTTCAATTGGATCAGGGAACAGAATTCTTTGATTCAAAAGTTAAAGCGTTATTAGATAGATACAGTATTAAACATTACCATGTTTTCAGTGATAAGAAAGCTTCCATAGTTGGAAGGTTTAATAGAACAATTGAAGCAAAAATTTATAGATATTTGACTGAATGTGGAACCAAAAACTGGATAACGCAGCTAGACAGTTTGGTTTGTGATTATAATGCAACAATGCACACTTCAATTAGAATGAAACCTAAAGATGTGAGGAAAAAAGATCGTAATCGTGTTTTAATGTCTTTGAATTCTGCATTCAATAGATGATATAAATTGAAAAATTCAAAACCAAAATTTAAGCTAGGAGATGTTGTACGAATCTCAAAGAAAAGGGGTTTTTTCGATAAATCTTATAACATAAATTGGAGCACAGAGTATTTTGTGATTCATTCTATATTCCCTTCTCAACCTGTAACATACAGCTTGTGAGATCTGAATGGAGAAGTAATTAGTGGTAGGTTTTACGGAGAAGAAATTAGAAAAACACAATTAAACGAATCGGAGAGACGAGTATATCTGATCGAAAAAATATTAAAGCGTGACAAAAAAGGATTGCTTGTTTAGTGGATTGGATTTTCAACACCTAGATATATTAGTAGAAGTCAACTATTAGATGAAAAATAATCTATTGTAATATCATATTGTAATACATTCCATTCAGTGTAAATGTCACAAAGATTTGGTGTAAATATAATATGTCTTTATCAAAAAAATGCTTCTCAGTTTCATTTCAATCTGTAGTTTCATTTTTGTAATTTGCTTTAGAAAATCTTTTGCTAAGGCATTGATAAGGAGGAGCACATGCATTCTCGTAAAGAGGGTGCGGGAGAGAGAGGGAATGATATATTGAAGTGAGAAACTTCTATCAGTTTGCTAGTGCATTGCTGTGAAAGGGGAGAGTGACAGCGAGCACATGTTGACCACATTCCGATGTCATAAGCCATACACACTCAGACACCCATGTGGTGAGTGAGACAACCCTCCTTTGATAACTTACGAAAAAATGATTAGTTCCTTATCAGATCACATGCTGTACACGTGTCTAACATTAGTAATATCCCGATAGTGAATTTCGACAATATTATAAGACAGAAAGAAATCCCAACATGGTGTAAAAATGGTAAGTTGTTACCTCATAATGCAAGGATCCTTATAATAGGCTCTTCAGGCTGTGGTAAGACCAATTTGTTATTTAATTTAATTTTTTCAAAGAATGGGTTGAGATTTGAAAGTATATAAGAGCATACTAAGAGCAAGTATCGAGATAAGTACTTGTTTCTGAGAAAAGTCTTTTCAAAAATGAAGGATATTGAATTTCATATAAACAACAATTCTGGATCTATACCATATCCAAACAAAATATCTGAATATTCTTTAGTTATATTTGGTGATTTACAACTTAATCATGTACCTCAAATAGGAGAATATTTTACTATGGGCCGACATCGTAATATTGACATGGCATATTTAATTAAGAGTTATGGAGCGACACAGAAACATTTGACAAGGGACAATGCAAATATGATTATAATCTTCAAGATAGATTTATTGAGTCTCAAATTAATTCACAGAGATCATGTTGGAGGAGATATTTCTTATAAAGATTTCAGTAAACTTTGCCATAAAGTTTGGAATCATAAACCTCATTATTTTGTAACTATTATGACCAAGTGCGGAATTAATAGCGGCAAGTACCGAGATTCACTCGATACATTTCTTACTGTTCAGTAGAGATTAATTCTTTGTACAGTCATGTTGTCTAAAACACGCAGCAGAAAACTGAATAGAAAAAACGTTGGTTTAATCGATAAGATTAAGAAATTGAGAAAAGTAATTTGCAACAAGCATAAAAGCTTACTTAATTTTGAAAAACGATCGAAGGAATACAATAGGAAAACGCTCTCACCGTTGATAGAGCCCATAATTGAGCTGGGAAAAAACAAATCTAGTTTCCACTCTAATCATGGTGTAAAACCAAAAAAGGGAGAAGTAAAAGAGGAAGAAGAGAGTATAGAGATTGATGATGAGGAGTCGAGTTATGATTAAAGCTATGGGAGTTCAACAGGGAATCTTTTAAGCTCAACTAAATTTGAAAACAGTTAACTTGGTTCTAGTAGAAACGATGAGGTGCTGTCACAATACCTGAAAACGTTTTATGCGGAAAAATTGAATAATTCAATTAGTTACAGAATTTCATACAATTCTAAAGATGATGTGTATTATATTGGAAATCAGCAAGTAATATTCGATAACGGTTATATAGATATTTATAATGGAAGATTTTGTTTAACATATGGTCTACTTGAGTTATTATTCAGTTCAAGACCGAATTCGAATCTTTATAATCAGAGAGATCTGGATAAGTATAAAAAAATCCTAACACCTACAGGCATACATTTAGATCGAAGAGGGTATGTTAAACGAAATCAGGGAATTAAATCGCAAATGATTCAGAAGTTATTTCCCAGTAAAGAAATTAGTAAAGAGAAGGGATTGGGTTTATTGAAATTTGCAAAAAATAATTCTCATGATAGAATTTATCAATACTTTGATAATTTTGACGAATTAGTGGAAAGATTGAATTTTCTCTATTCCTCAAAAGCTTCTGGCAACACTGGACATGATGTTGAGATTGCGTCTATAATTGAAGAGCTAAAAGAAGCAAAACCAATTGTTTAGTGTTACGATGACTTTGCATCGATTTGGTCGGATTGATACAGCTAGTAGTGCTAATCTTACGTGCGATATTGACTCGATGAGACAGAAAATAATTGAATCGATAAATCAGCAAGGAATCAGCGAAGCTGTGAAATTTTATTCAGATTCACAAATAACCATACTCGTTTTGGAAAATACTAAGGATATCGGTGTGAGCATAATTGAAAGAGAACATATTCTGAGTTCATTACAAAATTTTAGTGCCAATATTGATAAAGCTATTGCAGAGAGAACTCTAACTTTAGAATCTGCTCTAGGAGAAGTGAAAACTTTAACAGACAGCTTTTCATCCCAGTTGGTCAGTATTAACAACAATAAAGTTGATAAAGGTTATTTAGATGAGAAATTAAAAGCCATATCAGATAAAATTAAGAATTTGGAGGTCTTGGACAGAAACTACCTCAATACTAAATTAAAACAGATTAGTACAGAAATTTTTACTAAAGTAAATGAAACACACCCATCACCAATTGATAAGCAATATTTAGAATCTACTTTGCAGAAATTGACTAGTTCTTCATTAACAAAGGAAGAGTTTGAAAAACGATTATCTGAAATGGGGAGTGCAATAAAAGCTAATATTATGGATGGTATTGAACAATTCATTACAAAAGATGCTATTGCTATTCTGATTAATCAAATTGCAGACAAGTATGCAACTAAAAATGATATAGGAGATTTTATTAAGAAAAACGAGATGGAAGTCGCTGTGAAAAGCGTTCGTGATGAAATAGCTGAAGCAATTAAAAATTCGGAAGAGGGGTCTGTTAGGAGACTGCAAAGTTCGGCTGCATTCATAGATTATCTCAATTCATTCATCCATAAGATAGCTTACAATATCGTCAGCGGATACGCACACGTTAGCTTTAATATGAATTGGATAGAAGCTAAGCAACATAACCTTTCCTAAAATCAGGTTGCAGAGATAATAACTACAAAAATGGGTCTAGCCCAGTATAAAGGAATTGTATTGTCTCAGCAAAATTATAGATTAATTTACATGATATAGACTAAGAAAATAATTGTTGAACTGTATATGATATGAAAAAGCAATTTGTAATATAATAACTATAGATAATATTATATTGTTATGCATCTACATAAATTGGTGGAGGTTTGGATATATCAATGTCCATTCTTTGGAAAGAATATTAAAAATATCCTCCCCACTAACTCTCTACCAAAATATTAATTCCATTATTTAAACTAAGGATTTATTTATTGATGGAAATATTGTGAAAGTTTTAATCAATATGAATATTTAAGAGAAAAAAACAGGAAATTTATAAAGTAAAATAATTATATAGGTAGATAAGATCAAATAATTGATTAATAAAATGAAGTAGGCTGAAAGTAGATCAGGGTAATCAACTTTCAGTAATATACAGCAGTATGCAGTGGATAATTGAAATAACATGAGTTTATATAATATATATATATACAATTCGTTCTATAACAGGTTGAAGGTTTGTATTTGTGGGATGGGTGGGGGATGGTTGTCATGTGATCGTTCTAGGGACGGACAATTTCAGTCATTTGTTCCAAAAGATGTTTTTTTAAAGTCAGGATGAAGCTCGCTCAGCTCTCGATGAACCTGATAGAAACAGGAAGTGCATTCCATGCACGACAGGCACTGACTAAGAAGGATTTTGTGAAAATAGTAGTTTGATGATTGGGTATCCTTAAAGTACTTTCTCCGGTTCTAGTATGTGAAGCATCTATCCTCCTACCTTCAGAGACAAATTTGAAATCATCTTTAAAATAATTTGGATTACCGTATTTCAAGATATCTCTAACAAGCTTGACTATTCGAAAAAGCCTTTGATTGGGAAGCTTTAATGTTGAACTAGCAATGTGGGCTGGGGTGATATGATCATGACATTGGAGAGAGTAGACGAAACGTAGACAATAATTTTGGCAACGCTGTAGTTTATCATTCAGAGTGACTTGCATATCATTAAGAACAGAATTACAATACATTAAATGTGGGAAGATGAGAGATTGAACCAATAATAATTTAATGTTTCTAGGGAGAATATCATGCATTTTCTTTAATGCATGCATTGCTGAGAATACCTTTTTACAAGTTTTGTTCACTTGTTCTGACCAGTCAAGAGTAATATTCATAATAATGCCTGAATTTTTAACTGAGCTACAGTAAGGAATGTCATTACCATCTACACTAATTTTGTGAATCGATTCAAGGTCAATATTGTTTATAAGACGAGAATATCCAATTATAATGGTCTGTGTTTTGATGGGATTAAGCTTGAGGCCATTTTTCTTTGTCCATTTCACTATCGAATTGATATCCTGATTCATTATTCCAACTGTTTCGTTAATTTTTGTTATGGGACAGCTCAAATATATTTGAAGGTCGTCTGCATAAGTATGGAAACTGGAGAATTTCATAATGGAAGAAAGGTCATTAGCATACAAAGTGAAGAGGAGAGGGCCTAAAATTGAACCTTGTGGTACTCCATGCATAACGTTTTCCCAAGTAGACTTTTTGTCACCGACAGATACACATTGTTTCCTACCTAATAGATAGGATTTAAACCAAACTAACGAGTTGTGACTGAAACCAAGAATAGCCAACTTATTCAGAAGGACTGTATGATCAACAGTATCAAATGCTTTCGAAAAATCAAATAGAGAGAGAGAGAGAGAGAGTGAGAGAGAGAGAGAGATAGGGAATTTCTCAATTCACTTTAATCTGTCAGTATAGCAATAGATGTAGAGAGTGATAGGGAATTTCTCAATTCACTTTAATCTGTCAGTATAGATGTAGAGAGAGATAGGGAATTTCTCAATTCACTTTAATCTGTCAGTATAGATGTAGAGAGTGATAGGGAATTTCTCAATTCACTTTAATCTGTCAGTATAGATGTAGAGAGGGAATTTTTCCCCTCAAAGGGAAATTATTTTTTCCCTCACTTTCTTCATCCTCCTCATCTATACTGGGCGAGGGGAAGGGAAAATCTATTTTGAGAGAAAGAGATATATCTCTCCTTCTTCATCCCCCTCATCACCACTGGAGCAGGGGAAGGGAAAAATCTATTTTGAGAGAGAGTGAGAGAGATATATCTCTTTCTCTTTCTTCATCACCCTCATCTCCACTGGAGCATGGGAAGGGAAAATCTATTTTTAGAACAGAGAGAGAGAGAGAGAGAGAGATCTTTCTCTTTCTTCATCCCCCTCATCAGCACTGGAGCAGGGGAAGGGAAAATCTATTTTGAGAGAGAGAGCCCCCTCGTCTTCACTGGGGAAGGGGAAGGGAAAATCTATTTTTAGAACAGGGGATGGGAGATGGGCGAGAGGGGGAGGGGATTTCGAGCAAAAAAGCTTCCTTAAAGTATCAGAACGCCCCTACTGTCATCTCAACTTATTGCCAACCTGTCAAAATTATTAATTTAGTTGCCAGTTAACAACACTGTTTCGAAGAGGTACTCTCTCTAGATTATAGATCTATAATAACATATGATATGGACATTTCTATTATAATTAAGAGATTGGGAGAAGAAGAATATACATGCTAAAAGACGAGCTTCAAACCCTTGAAAAGCACCCTCAGAGTTGAAATATCGCCGAAAAATTTCTTAGTGAGCACCTAGGACGTTTAAGGAAGCTTTATTCCAAGTTTTGTTGCAATCCATTCAGCAGTTTTCCAGAAATCGTGATCAGTGAGATAAGAATTTTATAAGTATAGATAGAAGAAAGTAGATAAGCTAATGAATATTTATATTAATCTACAGCTTTAGAATAGACCAGACTACCATTTTGTAGATTGTACATTACTTGATTAGAGCAACAGCACTCATTCCAATCAAAATGTTCAATTATGAAACATTATTCACTGAGCCAATTCAATCTCAACCTACATCTCCTCCCATTCCTTTCGAACTCCACATAGAATTCGGGATATTATTGAGTTTCTCAATTCAGTTGTTTGACGAATTGAGCGATCGATTTTGAAATAATTTATCAAGATTGACAGGAGCGCCCACATTAGGCATTAGGCCCCTGTGGCGGTTAGGCAGGCAAGTGCTCCATAAATCAGACTCAACTTCACTTCATGGGACCAGTTTCCTTGCTCGTTCCGCTTCACAAGAAAAATCGAAGCGCTGTCAGATAATTATGTGCTACTGTTGAGAGCTTCTCAACGCTCCAGGCCTGTGAGATTTGCTATCTAAAGTGCATTGTTGCACTAGAGTGTGGCGTTATAACGATATATACACATGGATGGGTACAGAACTATCAGATGCACTGCTGTACTATATTCTCCATCAAAGAGGGGTTTTCAATGTGATCATGAAGGTAGATCCCTCTCAAATTTAATGGTGGAATTTGAAATCTACTATCACGAATGAAATAGATATTCGATTTATAAAAAACGGATTTATCAATGAAAGAGTTGAAAGTTGACCGGAACCTCAGATATTGAGCCGCATCAAGACAAACCTATCAAGACACGACAAGTCGACTTCTAGTCCAGTCAATATAGACATAAAAAAGGGGGTGTGCTTGCAATTTATATTGTAGTTCTGATTTTTTAAATATTATTTGGGTACATAAGAGAAGTCCAGAACCAATTTCTTCATGCGAAATTTCCTTGTGCTAGATACAGGATGGCCCAAAAGCCTCGTATTTTCGGCTCATTTCCCAGTTTTCAGCTATTTCTGCCAAATCTCGTAATCGGACAGGAAAATGTGCACCCACTTTTTTTCTAGATCATGAAATTCTGAATAAGATGAGATCATTCGGAACTCTCCAATGAGTACTGGGTTATGATTTTTCAAAAATGAGTGAAATTTGAAGGAAAAATCGATTTTGATGAATTTTAGTTTTTGATCAACAATATCTCCCGATTGTTAGGCTAACATTTAGATGTATAATTCAAAATTCCTTTGAGCGTATTTTTGTGCTCTACAATCTGAAATCAGGGAGAGCGCTCTATCTCGAATAGATTTCCAGGCACACCTGTCAACAATGCTCCTTGTATTGTGAAAAACACCTGATTTTCAGCTTCAACCATCATCACCAACTACATTGTCTTCACATTGATATTTCGCACAATGACATGAGTTCATGAGATCATGTTCTATGAGAATCACCCGTTAGATGCACTCCATTTCAATATTTCCTAGTGGAGAGGCGCGCATAAGGACAGCTCAAGGATCAAAATTTCAAATACATAACTTTCGACACAAATCTCAGATTTCATCGTACTACACTTCATTCTTCTCGGCTCGTCAAGGCAATCCAGAATCATGCATCATTAGTCAAATTCGGTCGAAAAATGAAAAATTTATTGTTGAGTGTACTTAAGCCCATATTCCAATACACAAAAAATGGCTGATTTCTATATTGAAAGCTGCGTGTCGTTATAAGTGTCAGATAATATATGTTTGGTTTTGAAAAATCGAAATTTAAAAATCTACTTTGTGAAAATAAGGACTGAAAATTTTGTGAAGTGAACAACACTGCAAGACTCAACCTATTTTGGACTACGTGTAACCTTATATAAATTTGGGAGTAGAATAGCACTAGGTTACCTTTTTTTCTCTTTCTCCCTAACATTTTGATGATGTACTTATTGTATGAATCAATCAATAAAGATATTGATACGAATCAAGACACTTGATTTCTCACTTTTTGTGTTGGTCTTGACTCTGTTACAGGTTCAGGTGCATGGGTATGCCTATCTCATCTAATCTATCGTATCTTATTCATCATATCTAATTTTATCATCAGATATATTATTCAATTATGTGGTTTCATATATTTATTCAATCCTGGCTACACACATTGGAAATTGACACAGATTCTACATCTGGAATCAAATGGAGCTTTCATCACATGGAGATGGCGATCTATAATAATTAAGAATCTACAATTCATTAAGAATCTATAATATTAAATATAGAACTTTATTCGATAAGAGACGATAAGATTGCTGTAGTAGCTTGAGTTATTATATAGACTTGGGTTGGGAAGGTATTGAGCATAAAGTGTGTGATGTACCCAATGATTGAACAGACCCTGAATTGTACTGTTGGATGCAAGAAGGGCCCGAGTCCAAAAATTCGATTTTGAGAAAAATGCCCTGAAACATTTCGAAGAGAGTAATTTTTTATTCTCAGTCAAGATGTATCACTCAAGTAACCATTGCATTAAAATTTAATATTTTTTCTATTCATTATTTCTCTTGTATTGAGAATTCTATTTGTAAAATAATGAGTAATTATCATTTCAAAAAAGATCTTTCCAGACCCTTCTTGCATGAAATGAAATAAGAACACAAAAAATGTGTTTTATAATAATTTTTATTGATTATAAGATGGAAAATTGATCAGATGGTCTACTGAAATGAAAATACATATATTTGAAAAGTCATGGAATAATATAAAATCTCAATCTTGTTCATGTGCTATTATTATTTCTTCATCACTTGGAATGTCCAAATCATCATCATCATTGTCATACAATAAATGTTCTGATTACAATAGAATTCAATAAATATTGATTGAACAGTAACTCATTAAATAGAAAATCAACTTTTAGAAGGAAACTTCTCCTAACTTTTGCAGAAACTAGTCAACTCAGCTTGTAAACAAACGCATCAGGCCAACAAGCTATTGGTTGACCAACAGTGCTTCACAAAAATTTTCATAGCTCAGTCAGTTTTAAAGATACAGAAACGAGATTTAGCATGCATGTTCAGAAAACCAGCTGGAATTGCTTTAAGCGTTTTACGCAGAAAGGGCTTGAGTGACTTGAAGCCCTTCTTGCATCCAACAGTACAATTATGAATTAAGGATATTAACTTATAGACCATTAAGCGAACAAAACAAATCCCATTATTGAGTAAGAATCACAATCTTATCTAAGGCAGATAAACGACAGTTATCTGACCTATATGAAGGCTGCAACTAGTAAATCAGTTATAGCATATTTTTACAGAAATTTATTAACAAAAAAACCACATGTATTCATGATGTTTACTATTTTAAAATAATGGTAGTTCAAATATTTGGAGGTTAGAATTGAACCGATACATAACCCTTAATAAACCAAAGCTTACCTGTGCCAACAACTAGATGATCGAGAAGGCAGCTTGCATAATAATTATTTGCAACAGCTATATATGATATTATTTTTCACCTTTTCATATTGGAATTTATATGCCAAATGGGTCCGAATATTTATTTATGAGCTGTCATAAAGCTATATTTATTTTAGAATGTTTATATGGTTTAATTATATGTAGTGATTTGGGATTGACATTCAATCACTGCAGAAACAATATAAACAAAGAGACATATTTATTATTATAATTATCATTATAACAAGCATGTGTGTTATCATATGTATTTATACTTCTACTTTATTTTATATAATTACGTCTATGTTCCACAAATTATTGGCTATTTTGGAAGTTCACAAAATTAGCGCCAGCACAAGTAATTCTTTTGAATTACTAAGCCTATCTCTTCATTTAACAAATGTATATCGTAGTAGATGTGATTATATTGTTCATTTTATCTCTCAATGGAACCTAATTATAATATTTAGAACAACTTATAATAGGGAATTCTTCTCATTTAAAAGCTTTAAAGTTGGGTCTATTTCCACTGCTCAACTGGCGCATTTGATATGTCACGGGATCTGACCAAAACCGAATTAGTATGCAAATTTGGAGAGTATTAATTTCTGAGAAGAAACTCAGTTGGAAATTAGAAGAAGAGGACTCAAGGAAATTTTCGATCACCAGTGGGATAGAGACCTGGTCCACATACTTAATTTTTTTGAAAGCTTTAATTCCTGTTTCAATGTCATTCAATTCTTGTTCTTTCTGTTTTCAAAAGTTGTTCTAAAGTTCCTATAATAATCTGTGATATCAATTTTCTCGATATCAATTTTCTCGAATTCATTTAAAGATCCCCTAGAACTCAAATAGTGATGTCTGATCGACGATTTCGCCTTGCGTGAAGGATCCAGCCGGCATGGAATATTCTACGGACAAATATATTTTGAATACCAAAACGGAAACAAAAGTCTACCTAAGTTATTTGAACATATAAAAGGGGATCCCCGCTATTCTACGAAAACTTTACAGCGCATAAATTCGTCAATTTGAGAAAAAGTCATGACTATAGATTTAAGGGTACCAAATTATAAATGATTCTTATTTCAATGAGTAAAATTTGATATTCACGCTGTACTTAGCCAAAAGGTCTATTTTCTAAGGCGAACCCTCACCCTGGAATATTTTTATCTTTTCATTTACTCTATTTTCAAATTATAATTTTTTATTAGCCTACCTGGCCTATTTAATTTTGTATGTCTTATGACCCTTTACAAGGACTATCACCTACCTCAATTTAAAATTATTACATTTTCATACAGTATCTATTATTTGAAGATTCAACTTTATTATCATTTAATATTCGCTCATTATCAGTTTGTAACTACATTTTGTATAATCTGTTTATCTATCAATTCGATTTTTTGCTATTTGGGTATTTCTTCAACAATATATTGGTATTTTCTATTCACCTCTCTGAATTCATTTCATCACACCTCCAAGTTCGGTCTTTCTCAACTGACACATATCGATCATGCAGGACACAACCTGCTTTGTAGTAGTCATATATTGTTGAGTATCATAAATATTCTTAGAACATTATTTCGTCTGGTGGTAGATGGTAGTCGATATTCATATCAAGTAATAAAATATTTTATTGGAGATATCCTACCAGATCAAGTAAGATCGACTGCCATCAACCTACCACATCGAGGTGTATTAGATCCAGCATTAAGAACCAGTTAATGCTATAGGAGAGGTAATTGATTGCATAGACAGCATCAAAATCAAACTCGGCACTTGAAGCATCTACCATCTTGGTTTGGTAATTTGCAATCTTACAGCCTATGGTATTTGTCAGAGACCCGGTTCCCATGGATTTGCCATTTTGCTTGTTGTCTTGTGCAGTCTAATTTCTCTCCCAACTCTAAAATAGGTATTAGAATCTTAGTATACTGGTTATTATTTGAAGAGTGAATTCACTCAGAAGTTTGAATCTCTGCTTGGTCCTAGCAACAGCATTGATTATGATAGGTGGATTCAAACTGAACAGCATTTTATTGTTGAATTGGATTCAACTTAGATTTACCACATTTCCAGCTACAGCATGTAACATTATTCTTTTCAGTAACGTGTTGCCCTGCTTGGCTGCAGTCGGTAGAGCAAGATTTGTAAGATATATAACACTTTTTGTGGTTCCTGGAAAAGTAATAATACCAATTTCCAACCAGCTCTCTCAGGAGCTCACACAGTTCTCTGCTTTTGCTGGTTACTAACGTCGGCCAATTTAACAGTTCACAGTTCCTGTGACTGATTTGTTGAATTCCATAAATACAGATGCAGTGATTTATGTTGCTGTAACTTAATACTATGACCTTGAGATTCTACAATGTGAGATTCATTCATAATTATTGAGATTCATCACATGTGTTGGTACTGGATAATTTATATAAATCTCGGGAACGTATAATTTCCAAAGATTTGATAATCAATGCTGTATATCACTGCCTTATCCAACTTATTCGGTGAAGAATATAGTTGGCTGGTAATCTTAATAATATTTCAATATTGGTAACAAAATAGATTATAACGAGATTGGTCATGCATGCATGGAGATAATAAATGAAGGGTACACCATTCAAATAATGACACAAATATATTACACAAAATATCAACAAATGAATAAAAATATAGAGCAACAAGTATTAAAAATAAATAAAGAACAAATATATATGTATATTGGAAATATCACAGATGGCTCACTAGTATGGACTTTGCTTTTAGCACGAAATATTACCATGTGCTTCTTAAATCAGCAGTCATATGCATTTAAATTATGCAGCTCAGTTATTGACTTGCTGTTGCTCGTCAAGTAAAACCCTATATATCTTCTTTCCAAATTAATATAAATAACTAATTATAAATTATAAATCTCAAAATATATTAATAAGGGCTAAAGTTCGACCTCTGATGGAAGTCAGATAAATCAATTTATCCAAAGAACATGAGCTTCATTTACATCTTTATAATCTACTGATAAAGATAATGGTCAAGTGAGCATAAATATATTATAATATCAAAATTGAATGAGTATTTTATCCGTGCATACTCAAACATGTAGATCTGATATATTGTTCTTAATAGAATTTCCTTTATGTTTAAAGACTTGCACAAGTTTGATATTAATTTCAATATTCAAATAACCTTTCGTCGAGCTAGCTTTATTGAATATGATTTATTCGAAGCACTGAGGGCGCCCTGGATATTTCTTTCCAACTATAAAACTCACGTGTCGAATTTCACAAAGTATGGTGATGATCCGGATTCTTTCGATGTCTCAGGCTATTCTGGTGGGCTGATGTCGTCTTCTCTAATGGAATAATAGAGTAATCTATATCTAATAGAGACTCACGCCTCAATATGACCTCACTGAGTCTTATGAAATTAATTATTGAATTCAAACTTAAACTTTTCAAACGTACATATTATCAAAAGAGGAATTTGTGCTCTGTAAAATTGGTGGCTGTTCCCAGTGACCTCTGGCAAGCAAATGGGCTCTCATCTCCCCTATTCTTTCTATGATCATACTTCCATATTCCAATTTGCATATTATTTAAATATTCAACTACTATGCAATTACATAATCAAAATAGTCTGTGTCAATCTGCTAGGTTATTGCATAAATATTACACATTATATTTTATAATTATTCAAATCGCATCTGTTACATGAACTGAGTAGAGTATAACTTACAAATTCTTATCATTTATATAATAAATGAAGTATATTTTTGAATTGACTTGATTCAACCGCCAGTCAGTTACTGCATTTTGATTGGCTTATTCCAAAATTACAATGTATCCTTGCGCCGAATAGAATATACACACTTCCTTAATATTTTTATTCATTTTACATACTTTGTACATGCTCATTTGACATAATAAATATTTTTAGGTTTATTAAATTGTTTTTTCTTTTACAATAACATGCCATGCGGTTACCAAATCCTCTGGTCACATCTTAGTGAATGCTATTTGTTTACAACAAAATTTGCCAAAGGTGTCCGGCTAAATTTCAAATTATATCTCTTGACCGATTATTTAGGTGCCGACCAGTAAGTATCACAGAGCCTAACCTCAAAAATTCATTATTTTATGTAATTAAATAAATAGCAATAATATTCTTCTCTATTTGGCTGTTCGATTTGTAGCCAGGATACCCGTTATTATCTAATCTCTAACTTGTTGATATCGCACCCGGCGATAACAAAGCAGCTGTTTGCTAGAGACCTATAAAATCTTCTCATTTAGCGATTTTTCCAGTTATTCAAAATATTCTGTTATAAGCATCAGTTTGGATGTTCACAGTTCCTACTTCGGCCACCTTTGTAGACTGCCAACCTACCCATTCAACAAACTACTTTATCAGATCATTATCTTCTATACATCATTCATTCTGCCTAGATCATATAAATTCGTTGCCGTCTATGCCTTTGCAAGTCGGAGGAAGATCAACATAACCTATAATTACGAGGTACAGTTTCTTAACCTTAAAGTTTCCGACTGTTTATTTGTTTCTGGTTCAATAACTCAAAGTTCATAAATATTCATTTTCGTGCATGTTCATTGCTCCTCCGAGGAGTAGAATGTCACACATGCTGACACAATGTAAGCCATTAAACGTTGGGAAACAACACTCAGGGTTTATGATTATAATTCCGATTTTTAGTTTAATTATTCAAAATTTATATTGATTTAGTGCATGTTCATGCCCCTCCACGGAGCAGAACGTGACAAGTGATAAATGAATAAATATTGCATGATTCTTTTCTAAATTATTCCGAGTCAAAAGTGAAAAATCTGGTGTGGCGCACTCACCACTTTCCTTGCCGTTATGAAAATTGATCACCTGACGCTAGTGTTCCCGCACATCTCAAGTCACATTCAAAGATTTGAGCCAGCTGGTGACAGGGCAATAACGCTGGAGACACACATGAGGTCTGCTATCTCTTCATAGTGACTGATTCAATAGAATCAACAATATTGCAATTGAATAATCACATTTTCTCGAATTTTCAATTTTAGTGAAAAAGTTACTGTACATTAATTGTAGAGATTTTCATGCTCAATCTACTCCACTTGATTTTTTTTTTGTTTAAATTGTATCTGAAGGCTGATAATTAGGAATCTAAAATCTAACTTTGCATTGATGGGGCGGAGCTCCTGAAATTTTTACAGATATGAGACTTGTGGCAGTTGATAGAGCTTATTGATGACTATTTTAGGTATGAATTTGATCAAAATCGTTGGAGCCGTTTCCGAGAAAATCACGAAAAACCCTGTCTTTGACAACATTTTCGCCATTTCAGCCGCCATCTTGAATGTCGGCCTTACACACAACACACACACACACACCACACACCACACACAACACACCACACACACACACACACACACATACACACACACACACCCACACACCACACACCACAACCACACAAACAAACACACACACACACACACACCCACACCACAACCACACACACAACACACACACACACCACACACACACACAACACACACACCCACAACACACACACACACACACACACACACACCACACACACACACCACACACACACACACACACACACACACACCACACACACACACAACACACACCACACACACCCACACACACAACACCACACACACACCACACACACACACACACACACACACACACACACACACCCACACACACACCACACACACACACCACACACACACACACACACACACACACACACACATACAGACCAATATCCAAAAACCAATTTTTTTGGACTCAGCGGACCTTGAAACATATAGAAATTTAGAAATTGGGGTACCTCAATTTTTTCAGAAAGCAATACTTTCCTTACCTATGGTAATAGGGCAAGGAAAGTAAAAATATTGCATACGAAATAGGATTGAAAATGAAAATTATTGATATTCTTACTTGACCCCTCATGGAAAAGAACGTTCATG
>NC_052507.1:33969101-33976601 GCF_014356525.2 Nilaparvata lugens
CACCATATTGAATGGTGTCACCAATCCTCACCCACTATGCCTATCAATCCTTATCAGTGGGTAAATTGTCTTCTCGTACTTGGCATCATTGGAGTCTCTAATATGTCCAACTGAGTCATAGTTTTCTCTTCACAAATTGGTCGAATACAGAATGCATTTGTATGCATTTGAGTCAGGTCACAAGTTGACCTGACAGTCAGACATCACAAGTTGATTGTTGGGCTTCTTTTTAAAAATCAGCTCACATAGCCTGGGTGTTGCATCGAAAATCATCTTATGTTCTTCATCTGTAGGGTCAGTCAGCTCAATCTTTGAGCCATCAGTTCCAAAGGTTAGATGCTTACTACCCAAATAGTACTTGTTCCTAACTATTATTGGTCCAAATGTAGTATCTGCACTACCATCATTCAACATTGCTCTATAAACATATGGACCCACTTTTGTTTTACTCAATCCACTTTGAGTATAAATGTTTTGCACTTCCTCAGGACTGCTATTATTCTGCACTGCTGCTATTCCAACTGCCTCAATATCCTCATCCCTCTCATCACCTTCTCCTCCTCCTCCTCCTCCTCCTTCTCATCCTCCTCCTTCTCCTCCTCCTCACTCCAATTCCTAGCCTTGGACAATAATTTTCTTGCAACTGCTTAAATACTTGGGGCTGGAGTGGAGCCTGCTGCTTCTCCAAATGATTCATAGGTTGGTGGCTCCTCCTCCTCCTCCTCCTGCTCCTCAAAAACATCTAGTTGTGATGTTGATGGACATCTTTCACGTTTGGGTCATATTGGAGTTGTTGGCAGTGTAGGCAGTATATGCCGATGTTGTTCTGCTAATGATTGAGCCAGTGGCTGTTGCTGAAGCTGGAGGTGCTTGCTGCTGAGCTGGAGGAGGTTGCTGCTGGGCTGCAGGAATCTGAAGAGTCTCAATGGTTTTCCAGTGGTTCAGTTAGTGGTTTGAAATGTTTTGCATGATGCTCCTCTGTCTATTCTCTTCCAAGTGTGAGCTCCTCATGCTCTCCATTGATGCTACATCTTAGCTTTGCAATGCAATCTCCTCGATTGTAGGAGCAACCTTCTCCAAGGTCTTCTGATGGGGTCAAACCATCCTGCTTGCCTCACAATAACAGAATGATCCTCTACTAGGCTTACACCTCAACTGATTAGGTGTCAAGACCATTTCTGTAGTGCCCCACATCCTTTCCTGATGAGCGGTCAATGACAAGGAATGCATGTGCAGCTGACAACCAACCCTTGTTTCACATGTCCTTGAACTGATCAAAGTTCATGTTAGCTCCAACATAGTCTCTATACAGATGATTCAAATTCAGCTCATCCTGTTCAAACATGATTAGAAGATTTGCATTGTCATGAATCAGCTGTTTTGGAATGCGGCTATAGGTCTGTGCCAAATGAAAAACATCAACATCACTGTGTCTGCCTGCACTAAAGTATTTTCTGATGCCATCCTGATGCTAACAAATTATGTGTTTGAAGATTATTATTGAATTGATAGGCAGTTAATGTGGTTCAGGTATTTCCTCACTTGTATCACACTCCATCTATTCCATCTCATTGCCTACTCCTTGCATGATGGTTCTAAGTAACTTGTACTTGGACTGGAATGTAGTTTTTGGAAAAGTTGTATATTTGGAAAATGTATTCCATTCAGATCAAAAAGTGTGTTGAACAACAGATTTGTCCTACCACACCCTGAAGGTCCACATATAATGCATCTTCTATGGTTGGAGAATGAAGGACCATGCTGCTTCTCCTTATTGTCCATTTCCAGATCACAACATTTCACCACCTGATCAAAATCAATAACTTTGAATGAGTTTTGCCATTGTATAACCCCTCTCATCCAGGACCAAGTCACTTTTGTCAATCCACGAGTTGTGACTTGAACTGTATCCTTTCCAACGCAATAGCTTGTCCCCTCTTCCTCAGAACCTTTTCAATCTCAAAGACACTTGGTACTTTTGTCTTCACAGTTTCTTCAGAGTACAACCCTCCTTGGATAGGCTCACCTCTATAGTCTTCCAATTCATATTTTACAGGTACTGTGGGATGTATATGTGTTACTGTGAATAGCTCATTTGTCCAATTGGTTAGATATCCCTTGTCAAAAGTCTTTTTATACTTGCTTATTTCAACCTTGTCATCAGGTACAATATTCTGATGAGGACCTGGATAGGACCTACCTCTACACTCTGCATCCATCTTCTGCAACTCTTCTCAATGGGCTTGATTCTGTTTACTGAGTTGGTCAAGTAACACCCTCTCATGCTTCTTCTGCACATCTACTGGTCACATACCTATTGTTCAATGAATCTTTTTTTTGTACTCTTTGAGGAGTGAGGTTAGAATGTCTGTCCAACAATAGGTTCCTCGCTCAGTGAACTTGATCCACATTAACACTGTTTTAGTGTTCTGTTGAAGCATTCCATTCTCCTCTGATCTAGTTGAGTAATAATTCTCATTATACTGTTCACAAGTTGTTGGAATTTTGTATTGAACCACTCTTTACTATCATTGATCCATGGATTTTTCATTTGATGTTGTTTGAATATAGGTCACATAGCCCCAACAATGTTATTGGCCAACTTGTTGCTAATTTTGGTATAGCAAATGCAACCTTACTAAGACAATAATTTATAATTGTAATAATGTACTTGTAACCTTTGTTCTGTCAAGCATTATGGTATCATTTCAACAAGGTTGGCCTGATAGAGGTCATCAAGACCTTCGACTGTAACATTTCTTGTCAGAAAATTCCAGAGAGTTTGTCTGATCAGCTCTTGCGCTATCACTCTCTTATCCATACTGAAGATATGAATTTGTTAATTAGCATTTATATAGGCATTAAGTTGAACAGAGCATGATAGCAAGTTGTTGACCTCAACAAACTTGGAAGTCATGATTACCTAACTTCCTGCATGGTATGATAAAGGCAAGTATATTAGAGTAGCATGCTTACTATTATATTGAATCTATCTTATGTGTCTAACAGTACAGGATGTAATATGAAGCTAGCTCCATCTCACAACTTGTGCCAAGAGTGCTCACTCTAGAAGTTGAAAGTTGGATTCAATAAAATGTACAACAATAATTGTGGTATTACTTGATTTTCATCTACACTGTATGCATAAAAAATATATAGTGCACAAAGATAATTTCAGTCCAATATATTGACAGCAATCCAGTGATACAATTCTCGTGGTTGATCACTTATTTCACAAAATCCTCTGTGGAACACGAATTTAAAAGATGACTGCTCCCTTGCATAGATCAGTGCAGCTTGACATTTGGCATCATGTAAGATGTATGTCAATGTCTCCAAGAAGTTTTGAGCCATTCCCAATGGTTCAGGTAGGTCCTCATCCCCAAAGTTCAGGAATGGTTGTATGATTCATAGGTCGCTGGTTACTAGTAGACAGTCTCTGCACTCACACATGTCTGCTTGCTTCACTGTAGGCCAATCTTAACACTGGGCTTGGAGCAGTGGTAGTGGGGTAGCAGGAGTAGTAGTAGTAGCAGTTGCAGTACTAGCTGGAGTAGTACTATCTGGAGTTGTAGTACTAGCAGGCATAGTAGTTGCAGCAGGAGTTGTAGTTCTAGCAGGAGATGTAGGTACTACTAGCTGGAGTAGTTGTGGTGCTAGCTGGTGTAGCGGCAGAAGTTGTTGTAGCAGTTGTAGTAACAGCAGCAGATACTAGCTCTTCACAGTATGGTGCACTGATCTCAACTGACTTTGTGATGATGTATTCCAGAAAGTCTAGTGATGAGAAAGTTGAGCGGGAGACAGGCTAGCAGATTGTATGTGCAGTGGACTCATTCACAAGGAGCCTCCTCCACAGCTCGTTCCCCTGCCATATTCATGTACCAGTCTCTGACATAACTGTACATTTGATCAATCGCAGACTGATTACCCCATAGAGCAGGAATCCTAGATGCTACCATCACCTAGATGATACCACTGTCGCATATGATAGATGTTTGATGCATCCAAACCATGCTCCCTTGATGAAAGAAATTCCTCTGTCCTTTTCTTTGGATCCAGTGCACTGACACCGAGTGCCAGTACAAGGTGAAGCGCTGCTTGGTAGGTGTTTGTAGGTGTCATGATCTCAGAATGATGATTTATAGCTGCCTCCTCATCCTTTTATACTTCCTCTCACACAATACATGACATGTCTCTTTCAACATCCTTCTGCTTTTTCTGCTCAAGCTATTTGGGATATTACATTGATTAATTTTTATCAGTATTCAAAGTACATTTTGTATGACATGGATGTCTATTATTTATAACAATGATTAATTTTCATCAGTATCCAAAGTACATTTTGTATGAGCTCATTTTTTTATCCATCCCATTGTTCAGTTCTCCAATGAAATTCATAGCATTGACTCTCATGAGTTCATTGACATTGATAGCATTGACATCAATGTTAATCATTTATAACAATGATTAATTTTTTTATCAGTATCCAAAGTACATTTTGTATGAGCTCATTTTTATCTTTACAATGTTCAGTTCTTCAATGATGACTGTTACTCATTATCACTCTGACATAGCCTTTTTGCAGATGGTTCATCAACTTCTTCATCATCATTGCTCCTTTTACATGAAAGAGAATGATGTCCAGATGCCAGACTATGAACTCCATCATCCAATATATTTCTCTTTTGATCAGCATTGCTCAGTGCCTTCTTTTTCTGCACCAAAGTCACTATCTTATGTTTTCTAGTACCAAACATCACCTGCTCCCTAGAGATGTCTTTGTTCTCATAGAGGCAGTCAAGGTAGTCCTGAAAGGTGATGTATTGTTCAGCTTCTGGGTGTGATTCCAACATTTCTTGTCCAAGTACTGGTCTCCTCACTCCTTTAGCATTCTTTATCAAACCACCTTTTAATTGACTTGGATCTTTGGTAAAGCATCTGCAGGCATACAGCTTTGATTGTAGACCCACATATCCATGAGGAGCTCTACTGGCATATTCATCCTTCAACTTCCCAAGTACCATCTTGTTTGTGTCCGAATAGCATGGGTGGTCAGTCAGCTACTCAGATGTATCAAAGGTGTTTTTCGATTGCTGGTTGTTGATGATGTCACTGTAAAGGTTCTCAGTTCTTACATTGAAGAATAAGCTGTCAGTATCCTGGTAAAGCAGTTGCAGGTTCTCTTTGTATGTAGGTTTCATTACATATTACTGGAATTGATACATAAGGGTCTTGCTAATATCCCACACTGACAACCCAATGTAGATAGGTTTGTTTAACTTCACTTTCTTCGTGTGCAGTGTCACCACACAAATGTTCTCTCCAAAGATGATGTGGTCCTTGTAGGTTGGTCGGGCAATCAGTTTCCTTAGACGTTTCTCTTTTTGACAAGCTCCATGTTCATGCACTTCCAAACATTCTTCATTGTCTTGCTGAAAACTTCATTGTTGATTGATTTGAAGAATTTTTTTTTCAAGTTTGTTCCTTGACTGATGTTGAAGTCTGGTGTAGGGTGCTAGGAAGTCCTCCTGCTCAAACATTACACCTCGATGAACTTCAGTGATTTTCAATCCATGTTAACTGCTTGCTTGAGGGTGTGTGGTAATTACATACATATTGTACATGGCTGCTCAGGGTTGTCATCAATTCCAACAATCTTGATTTTGGTGTTTTTTTGTTTTCAGCTAAGAATGGAAAATCGTTGTGGGAGTTGTATAGCTCAGCAGGGTACTCAATGTTGACCTCCAAGAAGTAGCCAATCTTTTGAATATCTCCAGCACCATCAATACCTCTACTCACCCCCTCCAACTCATATTTCTCCATCCACTGAAATTTCTAGCATGGGAGTGGTTGACACATCGCCCAGGCATACAGGTTGTTCGTGTCTGTGTACAGGAGATATGATGTGGGCCTCTCGAGGTCGACAGGTGCTCCTGTGTAGGCATTGCTGGCAATGGCATGTTGATGAACAAATGTTGTTATTCCACCTCTGATGCCTTGTTCAATGAACATATACATGTCGTAGTCAGTTGGGAGTTCTAGTTCAACTTTTGTATACTTCAGCATAACATCAAAGGAGGAGCCTGGTGATGTAAAGTAGTGAGCACAATCCAAGTAGTAGTTTTCAAGAACATGTCTCTGAAGCTTTTAAAGATATTGGCCAGAAGGAGAACATCTGTTTTGAGGTATAGGTCACTGTACTCTCCCAAGGTCTTGCAGTCAAATTTCAAAATCCTCCTCCATCTTTTCACAATAAAATATTGTGAAAATGTATTTTAAAAACGTTATTTTTATGTGAATTCTTGAAAATTTTCATGCGAAAGAAATGACCAAATGTGGGACAAGAAATGTAGAAAAAACCGTTTCATTCATGTTCTTTTCTGATGTTCAGTATAACGTGAAAATATAGAAACAAAAAAAACTTTATTTTCAAGTTTCAGTTTCACATACTTTTAATGTGGGAAGTTGGAACATTTACACTTTTTTTCACGTGGAAAAATATGATTTTCTCGACTTTTCCACCAGAATATGACGTTATAATGTAAAACTCTGAGGACATAATTTTCACGCAAAAAACGCTCTTGTGTTATCTTGGACTTTCCTTTCAGGAGAGGGAGAGTCATGCATATTTGAATACATTTTTAGGTTATTAGAAAAATTTGCTAGCAGATTAATTCAGGAAATGAAATCATTATTTTCTAATTTGTAAAGATTGTATACTTTAAAATGTTTTTTGTTCTAGAAATTTTCAAACACCAGATCCTGGAGGGAAATCTAAATGCTACAAAAATTGAGATTGAATTTAGGTGCAGTAACATAAACCAGTATGTAGCTCAAAATATTGCTACTTTAAACAGGAAGAGATTAAAGTATTCTTGAGCACCACAATAAGGACCCTTCTTAATAGATAAATGACATGCATAAGAGTTATTTTAATTAACAAACTTCTCACATTATTTATGTCTTAACTATTTACATCCCTTAATTTTTCATCAATATGTCAATAGACATCTATTCACTGAATCAAATTCACTTATATTAATTATAGATGATTAAACAGGTATACTCTCTTGTCTGATGCCAGTTGCAGCTGGGTTAAAATATTGTAATCCTTGCAAATGTTATCTTCATCCTAAGCTGCTCTCCTAGATTTAAAAAAGCAGCAGCAGTGTGGTGGTGTCCTGGAATACTTCACAGAGAAATGTGTTGGCTGCTAGCACTACACTGTCTGGAATGCCAGATTCTATAACAACAATAACTGATCTTGTGTGGCTGTCTGTTGGATACTGATGGTTCTACACTGTTGTGCACAGTGTATAAATATTCCCAAGTGGATGGGGAGTCTCCTGATTTATTTTTAATAATTTTCTTTATATTTATTTTTTTCCACCTTGAACTTTGACCCTATGAGAAGTCTGGCACATTTTGTCCCAGAAACGGCAATATATATCTACTGACAGATGACAGAATTATAATCTGTTTTTCCAAGTATGAATGATA
>NC_052507.1:33981601-34006829 GCF_014356525.2 Nilaparvata lugens
GAGAGCTGGTAAGAAATTGGTATTATTACTTTTCCAGGAACCACAAAAAGTGTTATATATCTCACAAATCTTGCTCTACCGACTGCAGCCAAGCAGGGCAACACGTTACTGAAAAGAATAACGTTACATGCTGTAGCTGGAAATGTGGTAAATCTAAGTTGAATCCAATTCAACAATAAAATGCT
This sequence comes from Nilaparvata lugens, assembly GCF_014356525.2. Taxonomy (NCBI): domain Eukaryota; kingdom Metazoa; phylum Arthropoda; class Insecta; order Hemiptera; family Delphacidae; genus Nilaparvata; species Nilaparvata lugens. The sequence goes on from NC_052507.1 coordinate 33,981,787, forward strand.
GTTCAGTTTGAATCCACCTATCATAATCAATGCTGTTGCTAGGACCAAGCAGAGATTCAAACTTCTGAGTGAATTCACTCTCCAAATAATAACCAGTATACTCAGATTCTAATACCTATTTTACAGTTGGGAGAGAAATTAGACTGCACAAGACAACAAACAAAATGGCAAATCCATGGGAACCGGGTCTCTGACAAATACCATAGGCTGTAAGATTGCAAATTACCAAACCCAAGATGGTAGATGCTTCAAGTACCGAGTTTGATTTTGATGCTGTCTATGCAATCAATTACCTCTCCTGTGGCATTAACTGGTTCTTAATGCTGGATCTAATACACCCTCGATGTGGTAGGTTGATGGCAGTCGATTTTACTTGATCTGGTAGGATATCTCCAATAAAATATTTTATTACTTGATATGAATATTGACTACCATCTACCACCAGACAAAATAATCTTCTAAGAATATTTATGATACTCAACAATATATGACTACTACAAAGCAGGTTGTGTCCTGCATGATCGATATGTGTCAGTTGAGAAAGACTGAACTTGGAGGTGTGATGAAATAAATTCAGAGAGGTGAATAGAAAATACCAATATATTGTTGAAGAAATACCCAAATAGCAAAAAATCGAATTGATAGATGAACAGATTATACAAAATGTAGTTACAAACTGATAATGAGCGAATATTAAATGATAATAAAGTTGAATCTTCAAATAATAGATACTGTATGAAAATGTAATAATTTTAAATTGAGGTAGGTGATAGTCCTTGTAAAGGGTCATAAGACATACAAAATTAAATAGGCCTGGTAGGCTAATAAAAAATTATAATTTGAAAATAGAGTAAATGAAAAGATAAAAATATTCCAGGGGTGAGGGTTCGCCTTAGAAAATAGACCTTTCGGCTAAGTACAGCGTGAATATTAAATTTTACTCATTGAAATAAGAATCATTTATAGTTTGGTACCCTTAAATCTAGTCATGACTTTTTCCCAAATTGACGAATTTATGCGCTGTAAAATTTTCGTAGAATAGCGGGGATCCCCTTTTATATGTTCAAATAACTTAGGTAGACTTTTGTTTCCGTTTTGGTATTCAAAATATATTTGTCCGTAGAATATTTCATGCCGGCTGGATCCCTCACGCATGGCGAAATCGTCGATCAGACATCACTATTTGAATTCTAGGGAATCTTTAAATGAATTCGAGAAAATTGATATCACAGATTATTATAGGAACTTTAGAACAACTTTTGAAAACAGAAAGAACAAGAATTGAATGACATTGAAACAGGAATTAAAGCTTTCAAAAAAATTAAGTATGTGGACCAGGTCTCTATCCCACTGGTGATCGGAAATTGCCTCGAGTCCTCTTCTTCTAATTTCCAACTGAGTTCCTTCTCAGAAATTAATACTCTCCAAATTTGCATACTAATTCGGTTTTGGTCAGATCCCGTGACATATCAAATGCGCCAGTTGAGCAGTGGAAATAGACCCAACTTTAAAGCTTTTAAATGAGAAGAATTCCCTATTATAAGTTGTTCTAAATATTATAATTAGGTTCCATTGAGAGATAAAATGAACAATATAATCACATCTACTACGATATACATTTGTTAAATGAAGAGATAGGCTTAGTAATTCAAAAGAATTACTTGTGCTGGCGCTAATTTTGTGAACTTCCAAAATAGCCAATAATTTGTGGAACATAGACGTAATATATAAAATGAAGTAGAAGTATAAATACATATGATAACACACATGCTTGTTATTATGATAATTTAATAATAAATATGTCTCTTTGTTTATATTGTTTCTGCAGTGATTGAATGTCAATCCCAAATCACTACATATAATTAAACCATATAAACATTCTAAAATAAATATAGCTTTATGACAGCTCATAAATAAATATTCGGACCCATTTGGCATATAAATTCCAATATGAAAAGGTGAAAAATAATATCATATATAGCTGTTGCAAATAATTATTATGCAAGCTGCCTTCTCGATCATCTAGTTGTTGGCACAGGTAAGCTTTGGTTTATTAAGGGTTATGTATCGGTTCAATTCTAACCTCCAAATATTTGAACTACCATTTAAAATAGTAAACATCATGAATACATGTGGTTTTTTTGTTAATAAATTTCTGTAAAAATATGCTATAACTGATTTACTAGTTGCAGCCTTCATATAGGTCAGATAACTGTCGTTTATCTGCCTTAGATAAGATTGTGATTCTTACTCAATAATGGGATTTGTTTTGTTCGCTTAATGGTCTATAATGGGATTTGTTTTGTTCGCTTAATGGTCTATAAGTTAATATCCTTAATTCATAATTGTACTGTTGGATGCAAGAAGGGCTTCAAGTCACTCAAGCCCTTTCTGCGTAAAACGCTTAAAGCAATTCCAGCTGGTTTTCTGAACATGCATGCTAAATCTCGTTTCTGTATCTTTAAAACTGACTGAGCTATGAAAATTTTTGTGAAGCACTGTTGGTCAACCAATAGCTTGTTGGCCTGATGCGTTTGTTCACAAGCTGAGTTGACTAGTTTCTGCAAAAGTTAGGAGAAGTTTCCTTCAAAAGTTGATTTTCTATTTAATGAGTTACTGTTCAATCAATATTTATTGAATTCTATTGTAATCAGAACATTTATTATATGACAATGATGATGATGATTTGGACATTCCAAGTGATGAAGAAATATTAATAGCACATGAACAAGATTGAGATTTTATATTATTCCATGACTTTTCATATATATGTATTTTCATTTCAGTGGACCATCTGATCAATTTTCCATCTTATAATCAATAAAAATTATTATAAAACACATTTTTTGTGTTCTTATTTCATTTCATGCAAGAAGGGTCTGGAAAGATCTTTTTTGAAATGATAATTACTCATTATTTTACAAATAGAATTCTCAATACAAGAGAAATAATGAATAGAAAAAATATTAAATTTTAATGCAATGGTTAATTAAGTGATACATCTTGACTGAGAATAAAAAATTATTCTCTTCGAAATGTTTCAGGGCATTTTTCTCAAAATCGAATTTTTGGACTCGGGCCCTTCTTGCATCCAACAGTACAATTCAGGGTCTGTTCAATCATTGGGTACATCACACACTTTATGCTCAATACCTTCCCAACCCAAGTCTATATAATAACTCAAGCTACTACAGCAATCTTATCGTCTCTTATCGAATAAAGTTCTATATTAATATTATAGATTCTTAATGAATTGTAGATTCTTAATTATTATAGATCGCCATCTCCATGTGATGAAAGCTCCATTCCAGATGTAGAATCTGTGTCAATCTTAAATGTGTGTAGCCAGGATTGAATAAATATATGAAACCACATAATTGAATAATATATCTGATGATAAAATTAGATATGATGAATAAGATACGATAGATTAGATAAGATAGATTAGTAGGCATACCCATGCTCCTGAACCTGTAACAGAGTCAAGACCAACACAAAAAGTGAGAAATCAAGTGTCTTGATTCGTATCAATATCTTTATTGATTGATTCATACAATAAGTACATCATCAAATGTTAGGGAGAAAGAGAAAAAAAGGTAACCTAGTGCTATTCTACTCCCAAATTTATATAAGGTTACACGTAGTCCAAAATAGGTTGAGTCTTGCAGTGTTGTTCACTTCACAAAATTTTCAGTCCTTAATTAATTATTTACAAAGTAGATTTTTAAATTTCGATTTTTCAAAACCAAACATATATTATCTGACACTTATAACGACACGCAGCTTTCAATATAGAAATCAGCCATTTTTTGTGTATTGGAATATGGGCTTAAGTACACTCAACAATAAATTTTTCATTTTTCGACCGAATTTGACTAATGATGCATGATTCTGGACCGCCTTGACGAGCCGAGAAGAATGAAGTGTAGTACGATGAAATCTGAGAATTGTGTCGAAAGTTATGTATTTGAAATTTTGATCCTTGAGGTGTCCTTATGCGCGCCTCTCCACTAGGAAATACTGAAATGGAGTGCATCTAACGGGCGATTCTCATAGAACATGATCTCATGAACTCATGTCATTGAGCGAAATATCAATGTGAAGACAATGTAGTTGGTGATGATGGTTGAAGCTGAAAATCAGGTGTTTTTCACAATACAAGGAGCATTGTTGACAGGTGTGCCTGGAAATCTATTCGAGATAGAGCGCTCTCCCTGATTTCAGATTGTAGAGCACAATAATACGCTGAATTATACATCTAAATGTTAACAATCGGAAGATATTGTTGATCAAAAACTAAAATTCATCAAAATCGATTTTCCTTCAAATTTCACTCATTTGTGAAAAATCTTAACCCACGAAAATTTTATTTATTATATTTTGTATAACATTGGAGATAGAGAGTTCCGAATGATCTCATCTTATTCAGAATTTCATGATCTAGAAAAAAAGTGGGTGCACATTTTCCTGTCCGATTACGAGATTTGGCAGAAATAGCTGAAAACTGGAAAATGAGCCGAAAATACGAGGCTTTTGGGCCATCCTGTATCTAGCACAAGGAAATTTCGCATGAAGAATTGGTTCTGGACTTCTCTTATGTACCCAAATAATATTTTAAAAATCAGAACTACAATATAAATTGCAAGCACACCCCCTTTTTTATGTCTATATTGACTGGACTAGAAGTCGACTTGTCGTGTCTTGATAGGTTTGTCTTGATGCGGCTCAATATCTGAGGTTCCGGTCAACTTTCAACTCTTTCATTGATAAATCCGTTTTTTATAAATCGAATATCTATTTCATTCGTGATAGTAGGTTTCAAACTCCACCATTAAATTTGAGAGGGATCTACCTTCATGATCACATTGAAAACCCCTCTTTGATGGAGAATATAGTACAGCAGTGCATCTGATAGTTCTGTACCCATCCATGTGTATATATCGTTATAACGCCACACTCTAGTGCAACAATGCACTTTAGATAGCAAATCTCACAGGCCTGGAGCGTTGAGAAGCTCTCAACAGTAGCACATAATTATCTGACAGCGCTTCGATTTTTCTTGTGAAGCGGAACGAGCAAGGAAACTGGTCCCATGAAGTGAAGTTGAGTCTGATTTATGGAGCACTTGCCTTGCCTAACCGCCACAGGGGCCTAATGCCTAATGTGGGCGCTCCTGTCAATCTTGATAAATTAATTTCAAAATCGATCGCTCAATTCGTCAAACAACTGAATTGAGAAACTCAATAATATCCCGAATTCTATGTGGAGTTCGAAAGGAATGGGAGGAGATGTAGGTTGAGATTGAATTGGCTCAGTGAATAATGTTTCATAATTGAACATTTTGATTGGAATGAGTGCTGTTGCTCTAATCAAGTAATGTACAATCTACAAAATGGTAGTCTGGTCTATTCTAAAGCTGTAGATTAATATAAATATTCATTAGCTTATCTACTTTCTTCTATCTATACTTATAAAATTCTTATCTCACTGATCACGATTTCTGGAAAACTGCTGATGGATTGCAACAAAACTTGGAATAAAGCTTCCTTAAACGTCCTAGGTGCTCACTAAGAAATTTTTCGGCGATATTTCAACTCTGAGGGTGCTTTTCAAGGGTTTGAAGCTCGTCTTTTAGCATGTATATTCTTCTTCTCCCAATCTCTTAATTATAATAGAAATGTCCATATCATATGTTATTATAGATCTATAATCTAGAGAGAGTACCTCTTCGAAACAGTGTTGTTAACTGGCAACTAAATTAATAATTTTGACAGGTTGGCAATAAGTTGAGATGACAGTAGGGGCGTTCTGATACTTTAAGGAAGCTTTTTTGCTCGAAATCCCCCTCCCCCCTCTCGCCCATCTCCCATCCCCTGTTCTAAAAATAGATTTTCCCTTCCCCTTCCCCAGTGAAGACGAGGGGGCTCTCTCTCTCAAAATAGATTTTCCCTTCCCCTGCTCCAGTGCTGATGAGGGGGATGAAGAAAGAGAAAGATCTCTCTCTCTCTCTCTCTCTCTGTTCTAAAAATAGATTTTCCCTTCCCATGCTCCAGTGGAGATGAGGGTGATGAAGAAAGAGAAAGAGATATATCTCTCTCACTCTCTCTCAAAATAGATTTTTCCCTTCCCCTGCTCCAGTGGTGATGAGGGGGATGAAGAAGGAGAGATATATCTCTTTCTCTCAAAATAGATTTTCCCTTCCCCTCGCCCAGTATAGATGAGGAGGATGAAGAAAGGAGGGAAAAAATAATTTCCTTTGAGGGGAAAAATTCCCTCTCTACATCTATACTGACAGATTAAAGTGAATTGAGAATTCCCTATCACTCTCTACATCTATACTGACAGATTAAAGTGAATTGAGAAATTCCCTATCTCTCTCTCTCTCACTCTCTCTCTCTCTCTCTCTATTTGATTTTTCGAAAGCATTTGATACTGTTGATCATACAGTCCTTCTGAATAAGTTGGCTATTCTTGGTTTCAGTCACAACTCGTTAGTTTGGTTTAAATCCTATCTATTAGGTAGGAAACAATGTGTATCTGTCGGTGACAAAAAGTCTACTTGGAAAAACGTTATGCATGGAGTACCACAAGGTTCAATTTAGGCCCTCTCCTCTTCACTTTGTATGCTAATGACCTTTCTTCCATTATGAAATTCTCCAGTTTCCATACTTATGCAGACGACCTTCAAATATATTTGAGCTGTCCCATAACAAAAATTAACGAAACAGTTGGAATAATGAATCAGGATATCAATTCGATAGTGAATGGAAAGAAAAATGGCCTCAAGCTTAATCCCATCAAAACACAGACCATTATATGGATATTCTCGTCTTATAAACAATATTGACCTTGAATCGATTCACAAAATTAGTGTAGATGGTAATGACATTCCTTACTGTAGCTCAGTTAAAAATTCAGGCATTATTATGAATATTACTCTTGACTGGTCAGAACAAGTGAACAAAACTTGTAAAAAGGTATTCTCAGCAATGCATGCATTAAAGAAAATGCATGATATTCTCCCTAGAAACATAAATTATTATTGGTTCAATCTCTCATCTTCCACATTTAATGTATTGTAATTCTGTTCTTAATGATATGCAAGTCACTCTGAATGATAAACTACAGCGTTGCCAAAATTATTGTCTACGTTCGTCTACTCTCTCCAATGTCATGATCATATCACCCCAGCCCACATTGCTAGTTCAACATTAAAGCTTCCCAATCAAAGGCTTTTTCGAATAGTCAAGCTTGTTAGAGATATCTTGAAATACGGTAATCCAAATTATTTTAAAGATGATTTCAAATTTGTCTCTGAAGGTAGGAGGATAGATGCTTCACATACTAGAACCGGAGAAAGTACTTTAAGGATACCCAATCATCAAACTACTATTTTCACAAAATCCTCCTTAGTCAGTGCCTGTCGTGCATGGAATGCACTTCCTGTTTCTATCAGGTTCATCGAGAGCTGAGCGAGCTTCATCCTGACTTTGAAAAAACATCTTTTGGAACAAATGACTGAAATTGTCCGTCCCTAGAACGATCACATGACAACCATCCCCCACCCATCCCACAAATACAAACCTTCAAACCTGTTATAGAACGAATTGTATATATATATATATTATATAAACTCATGTTATTTCAATTATCCACTGCATACTGCTGTATATTACTGAAAGTTGATTACCCTGATCTACTTTCAGCCTACTTCATTTTATTAATCAATTATTTGATCTTATCTACCTATATAATGATTTACTTTATAAATTTCCTGTTTTTTTCTCTTAAATATCATATTGATTAAAACTTTCACAATATTTCCATCAATAAATAAATCCTTAGTTTAAATAATGGAATTAATATTTTGGTAGAGAGTTAGTGGGAGGAATATTTTTAATATTCTTTCCAAAGAATGGACATTGATATATCCAAACCTCCACCAATTTATGTAGATGCATAACAATATAATATTATCTATAGTTATTATATTACCAATGCTTTTCATATCATATACAGTTCAACAATTATTTTCTTAGTCTATATCATGTAAATTAATCTATAATTTTGCTGTATTGTAAGCTATTGTATATAAGTGTATGAGACAGTATATATTGTAATCTACATAAATAAGTACTCAATCAATCTCTCTTCTCTCTCTACATCTATTGCTTAATAATCTATTGCTATACTGTCAGATTAAAGTGAATCCTTATCTCTACAATAATCTAAGTTATAGATATATATTATGCTTGGTTTCCAACTGACAGTCAAGAGTTCAATCAAACTGTTCATCAATATTATGCTTGTGTAAAAAATTGAGCTTTTTTGCTGTACAAACATCCCAGTCGTTATTGTTAAAGTGTTTTCTCCAACAATATGTAAGTATAATTGGGATGAGCTAGCATATCTAAAAATACTTAAATATTCTCAGACCTATTTCACTCAGAGCGGCCTATCTTAATACTCAATGCCTATAGTTACCATGAAACTGTCTTAAGAATATACGATTCCCACTTGCATTCAATCCCCATGAATGAGAATTAAAACTTCTGATGTTATCCTCATTCAAAACCACTGAATATTCTTTCGGTTACTTAATAGTGTGTTTAAAGTCACCTTCACTATCAATATCGATAATTTCAAGGTGAATTTCGGCATTATCGGCAAATGTTACCTTCGTTACTACAAACCAATCATGAGGATAAAATTCATAACCCCAATCGGCTAGTGGATTTGCTTCTACAGAGAACTCATTGAAACTTCTCCAATCAAAATAGTGAGACATTATGTTGTTGTGAACTTGTCAGCTCAACTGTTTAGACTGAAGTGACGCGCACGCACACGCGCGTGCTACGCTCCCTCTTGTTGAATGTTTCTCCAGAGAAATGACACGTGTGCTATGCTGCTCCCTGTGAGGTGAATGTTTCCCCTTCCCGAATTCTATAGATAAGAGTGAGTTCATATAACTCCTACAATCGAAAAAACCATTACATTCAATCATACAACATGAAAAAATGTATAGTCTGATTTATCATCTTGAAGTAGCATGTGTTAGCAAGAAAACCATTAAAGTTCACTGTGCTTCAAATTTCTCCCTCATATGCCAAGTGTTATCCTTTCACAAGATTTAATGTTTTCGGAGACAATACAATTCCTTTATACTGGGCTAGACCCATTTTTGTAGTTATTATCTCTGCAACCTGATTTTAGGAAAGGTTATGTTGCTTAGCTTCTATCCAATTCATATTAAAGCTAACGTGTGCGTATCCGCTGACGATATTGTAAGCTATCTTATGGATGAATGAATTGAGATAATCTATGAATGCAGCCGAACTTTGCAGTCTCCTAACAGACCCCTCTTCCGAATTTTTAATTGCTTCAGCTATTTCATCACGAACGCTTTTCACAGCGACTTCCATCTCGTTTTTCTTAATAAAATCTCCTATATCATTTTTAGTTGCATACTTGTCTGCAATTTGATTAATCAGAATAGCAATAGCATCTTTTGTAATGAATTGTTCAATACCATCCATAATATTAGCTTTTATTGCACTCCCCATTTCAGATAATCGTTTTTCAAACTCTTCCTTGTTAATGAAGAACTAGTCAATTTCTGCAAAGTAGATTCTAAATATTGCTTATCAATTGGTGATGGGTGTGTTTCATTTACTTTAGTAAAAATTTCTGTACTAATCTGTTTTAAATTAGTATTGAGGTAGTTCTGTCCAAGACCTCCAAATTCTTAATTTTATCTGATATGGCTTTTAATTTCTCATCTAAATAACCTTTATCAACTTATTGTTGTTAATACTGACCAACTGGGATGAAAAGCTGTCTGTTAAAGTTTTCACTTCTCTAGAGCAGATTCTAAAGTTAGAGTTCTCTCTGCAATAGCTTTATCAATATTGGCACTAAAATTTTGTAATGAACTCAGAATATGTTCTCTTTCAATTATGCTCACACCGATATCCTTAGTATTTTCCAAAACGAGTATGGTTATTTGTGAATCTGAATAAAATTTCACAGCTTCGCTGATTCCTTGCTGATTTATCGATTCAATTATTTTCTGTCTCATCGAGTCAATATCGCACGTAAGATTAGCACTACTAGCTGTATCAATCCGACCAAATCGATGCAAAGTCATCGTAACACTAAACAATTGGTTTTGCTTCTTTTAGCTCTTCAATTATAGACGCAATCTCAACATCATGTCCAGTGTTGCCAGAAGCTTTTGAGGAATAGAGAAAATTCAATCTTTCCACTAATTCGTCAAAATTATCAAAGTATTGATAAATTCTATCATGAGAATTATTTTTTGCAAATTTCAATAAACCCAATCCCTTCTCTTTACTAATTTCTTTACTGGGAAATAACTTCTGAATCATTTGCGATTTAATTCCCTGATTTCGTTTAACATACCCTCTTCGATCTAAATGTATGCCTGTAGGTGTTAGGATTTTTTTATACTTATCCAGATCTCTCTGATTATAAAGATTCGAATTCGGTCTTGAACTGAATAATAACTCAAGTAGACCATATGTTAAACAAAATCTTCCATTATAAATATCTATATAACCGTTATCGAATATTACTTGCTGATTTCCAATATAATACACATCATCTTTAGAATTGTATGAAATTCTGTAACTAATTGAATTATTCAATTTTTCCGCATAAAACGTTTTCAGGTATTGTGACAGCACCTCATCGTTTCTACTAGAACCAAGTTAACTGTTTTCAAATTTAGTTGAGCTTAAAAGATTCCCTGTTGAACTCCCATAGCTTTAATCATAACTCGACTCCTCATCATCAATCTCTATACTCTCTTCTTCCTCTTTTACTCTCCTTTTTTGGTTTTACACCATGATTAGAGTGGAAACTAGATTTGTTTTTTCCCAGCTCAATTATGGGCTCTATCAACGGTGAGAGCGTTTTCCTATTGTATTCCTTCGATCGTTTTTCAAAATTAAGTAAGCTTTTATGCTTGTTGCAAATTACTTTTCTCAATTTCTTAATCTTATCGATTAAACCAACGTTTTTCTATTCAGTTTTCTGCTGCGTGTTTTAGACAACATGACTGTACAAGATTAATCTCTACTGAACAGTAAGAAATGTATCGAGTGAATCTCGGTACTTGCCGCTATTAATTCCGCACTTGTCATAATAGTTACAAAATAATGAGGTTATGATTCCAAACTTTATGGCAAAGTTTACTGAAATCTTTATAAGAAATATCTCCTCCAACATGATCTCTGTGAATTAATTTGAGACTCAATAAATCTATCTTGAAGATTATAATCATATTTGCATTGTCCCTTGTCAAATGTTTCTGTGTCGCTCCATAACTCTTAATTAAATATGCCATGTCAATTACGATGTCGGCCCATAGTAAAATATTCTCCTATTTGAGGTACATGATTAAGTTGTAAATCACCAAATATAACTAAAGAATATTCAGATATTTTGTTTGGATATGGTATAGATCCAGAATTGTTGTTTATATGAAATTCAATATCCTTCATTTTGAAAAGACTTTTCTCAGAAACAAGTACTTATCTCGATACTTGCTCTTAGTATGCTCTTATATACTTTCAAATCTCAACCCATTCTTTGAAAAAATTAAATTAAATAACAAATTGGTCTTACCACAGCCTGAAGAGCCTATTATAAGGATCCTTGCATTATGAGGTAACAACTTACCATTTTTACACCATGTTGGGATTTCTTTCTGTCTTATAATATTGTCGAAATTCACTATCGGGATATTACTAATGTTAGACACGTGTACAGCATGTGATCTGATAAGGAACTAATCATTTTTCGTAAGTTATCAAAGGAGGGTTGTCTCACTCACCACATGGGTGTCTGAGTGTGTATGGCTTATGACATCGGAATGTGGTCAACATGTGCTCGCTGTCACTCTCCCCTTTCACAGCAATGCACTAGCAAACTGATAGAAGTTTCTCACTTCAATATATCATTCCCTCTCTCCCCCGCACCCTCTTTACGAGAATGCATGTGCTCCTCCTTATCAATGCCTTAGCAAAAGATTTTCTAAAGCAAATTACAAAAATGAAACTACAGATTGAAATGAAACTGAGAAGCATTTTTTTGATAAAGACATATTATATTTACACCAAATCTTTGTGACATTTACACTGAATGGAATGTATTACAATATGATATTACAATAGATTATTTTTCATCTAATAGTTGACTTCTACTAATATATCTAGGTGTTGAAAATCCAATCCACTAAACAAGCAATCCTTTTTTGTCACGCTTTAATATTTTTCGATCAGATATACTCGTCTCTCCGATTCGTTTAATTGTGTTTTTCTAATTTCTTCTCCGTAAAACCTACCACTATTACTTCTCCATTCAGATCTCACAAGCTGTATGTTACAGTTGAGAAGGGAATATAGAATGAATCACAAAATACTCTGTGCTCCAATTTATGTTATAAGATTTATCGAAAAAACCCCTCTTTGAGATTCGTACAACATCTCCTAGCTTAAATTTTGGTTTTGAATTTTTCAATTTATATCATCTATTGAATGCAGAATTCAAAGACATTAAAACACGATTACGATCTTTTTCCTCACATCTTTAGGTTTCATTCTAATTGAAGTGTGCATTGTTGCATTATAATCACAAACCAAACTGTCTAGCTGCGTTATCCAGTTTTTGGTTCACATTCAGTCAAATATCTATAAATTTTTGCTTCAATTGTTCTATTAAACCTTCCAACTATGGAGCTTCTTATCACTGAAAACATGGTAATGTTTAATACTGTATCTATCTAATAACGCTTTAACTTTTGAATCAAAGAATTCTGTTCCTGATCCAATTGAAACAGCTTAACTCCCTCATTTTTAGAAATAATTGGTTCAAGTGCATCAAATACAGATTGACTTGACTTGTCTTTTGATGGTACACAATATGCAAATTTTGAAAAACAATTAATAACAGCTAAGATATACCTATAACCTTTATTAAAACGTGATAAACTGCTCATCTCAATGAGATTAGTTGAAGCAAGTCTTTTTCACTTTTCAAATCATATTTGCGAGTGGGATAGTTGACACGTGATACGCTATGAAGTTCTAACGCTATCTTAGATCTAATAATATTCATAATATTTATAACACGAAATCAAAATTAGTGGTGTTGGATGATCGTCGCGGGACATACTGAGCAATCAGTTCAGAGCGTTGTTGGCACTCTATAATGTCCAAAAGGCAAAGTGTCCACACCGTTCTCTGCAATGTATCTATTATTGTCATAAGGACTCAAACAGATTTCTGTACATTCAATCTGATACATGGGGTGATTATAGGACCTCATCATATTGAATTTTTCAATGTGTTCACAACGTTCAATCAACGATTTCTTATATAAATTAAAATTAAGTTTTCTACATTTCACTCCGGTCTGTACACCCTTTGCTACACATTTATTTACAGGTTCTTCATTCTCATTACATACTAAATACGAGTAAAGTTTAGATCAAAGCCTTAGAAATTTATGGACGGGTTTTGAGGCTGTCTCATCCTTGAAATTTCCTACAACTCTATTCCTCTCCATGGAAAAGCAGGGGTGGTAAGGAGGGTAGTTACTAGTTTCGAAAAGGTTCAAATTTTCTTCAATCAACTGATACACATCCTCCACTTTTACATTTAAAAGAAAACTATCGGTATCGGTCATACAGAGTTCTACACGATCCCATGGTATAATTTTTTGTAATTTACAATAGAAAAAATCGTACATATGGAATTTACTCAACTCCAGTACGGAAAAACCCAGAATAATAATAATAATAATAATAATAATAATAATAAAATAATAATAATAATAATAATAATAATAAAGTTTATTCCTTTAAGTATACAGAATATACAATTGGAAACGTCAGCCATAAATTAAATTAAGATCTAAACAAATAATCATGTCAATTCCTCAAATTCTATGTACTATAATACAATAATATTACTTTAAAGTATAATGTCAATAGGAAATATAAACATATGTTCAGAAATAATTGTTAAATATCCCTTCATCCATATTAAAATACTCAGCTAGTGAATAAAGAGGATTTTCCGTTAAAAGCATTTTTAATTTATTTTTAAAGGCATTTATTGTCATAGCTCTCACACTGATGGGTAGCTTGTTGAATATTTTTAAAGAAACCAACTTTGAACTTCTCTGAATTCTATTAAGTCTGGTATAGGGCACATCAATGTGTTGCCTATTTCTTGTATAATGGTGGTGAATATTTTCCCTACATATAAACACATTCATATTTTTCTTTACATTCACGGCCAACATGAGAACAAACAAGCTATAAACAGTCATTATCCCTTGATTGATGAACAATGGCTTGCAGTGCTCCAAGTAGTCAGCATTGGAAATAGTTCTTATTGCCTTCTTTTGAAGCAGTAGAATTTTATGAGTATCAGGAGAACACCCCCATAGAGAGAGACCATACGAAAAAGTACCTTGAAAGAAAGCAAAGTATGTCATCCTAAGGTAATCTTTAGGAACACATTCCTTCAATCTTCTTAGGAGATACAAAACTCGGTTCAGCTTAGAACATACATAATCAATATGAGGGCCCCATGTTAGTCTTTGGTCGAGGTGTATACCAAAAATCTTCACACTCTCCACATTCCTCTCATCACTTGTCTCAAACCTAAGATCATTTCTTGTGTCTTTCCACTATTGAGAAGCAAGTTATTTGCCCTGAACCATAGGCTCACTTGTTCTTGACAAGTAGACATCTTTTCTTTCAGAGTTGCAATGTCAGAATCGGTCGAGAGCATGGAGGTGTCATCTGCATAGCAAACTATTCTTGAATCAGTGCTGAAACCTGCATCATTCATCATAACAAGAAAGAGCAATGGTCCTAATATTGAACCTTGTGGTACTTCCTGAGGTACATGGCAAGGCTTGGAAAATTCTTTATTGACATTGACAGTTTGTTTACGCTCACTCAAATACGTCTTTATGAGCTTGAGGGACTTTCCATGCACGCCTAGATGATGCAATTTTCTCAGCAAAATGTCATGGCTTACAACATCGTATGCTTTACTTAAGTCATAAAGCACTAGGCCTGCATAACGTTTAGAATTGAAGCAGTCCATAATATCTTCGACAATGGAGCTAACCGCGTCAATAGTTGATCCGCCAGCCCTATAACCAAACTGGGTATCTGAGAGTAGGCATTACTCTCCAAATATTCATATAGTTGAGTCCCAATTATGTATTCAAAAATTTTGCTAAAAATTGGAGGATAGATATTGGTCTAAAATTCTCAGGTTGATCCTTGCAACCTTTTTTATAGATGGGCACAGTTCTAGAATGTTTGAGAGCTGCGGAAAGACTGACTCATTCATACAGCATTAAAACATGATGTTAAGGGGTCCGCAATTGAATGAATAACTTTTTTAATCAATGAGCTAGATAATTATAGATATCATTACTAGTTGTAGATTTCATTTTCGAAACAATGGCAAGAACCTGCTCAACTGATACCTCTCTTAACTCAAATCTTGAATCAGATCTAGGGGAAAACTCCAAAAAGTTGGTTGCTGATATTTCTGATGTGGTAATACTAATGTTAATCTTCTCTATTGCTTCTAAAAAATATTTATTGAACGCATCTGGAGAGACTGATGTTTTCCATTGTTGATATGGATTTGAACTTTTTCTAATGATTTTCCAAGCAGCTGAGCATTTATTGCTTGCCGACTCAATAAACCTAACATTGGTATTCAGTTTAGATGCTTTCAATTCAGATCTATAGATTCTCCTTGAATTCCGATAATTAAATTTTTCATTTTCCGACCCAAAATTCTTGTATTTATTGTAAGCGATGAGTAACGCATTCCTCAGACCACTTAAAGCAGGCGATAGTTTCATCTTACTAATTTTGTCATTGTTGGGCTTCCGACTTTTCAAAGGAAAAGAACACTTGAAAAACTCATAAAATGTATTGAAAAAGGTTTGAAAATTGTCTTCAGCTGATTTGTGAATGAGAATACTAGACCAATCCCTACCATAGAGTTGAGAACGCAGATGATTGGTTCCTTCTGTAGTTATTGCTCTAAAACTGTAGGACTTACCGGCTTTCAAGCTATTACATGCATTATCCACACTTAAGTTCAAGAAGTTGGACTTTATATTGAAGCATACAGCATCATGGTCTCCTAGCATGACAGGCTCAACAGCCACCTCAAACAAATCAGGATGCAAGTCAGTTGCTACATTATCTAAACAAGAATTCATTCTTGTTGGCTCGAAGTTACTTAAATACAGGTTATAAGATTTGAGAAAATTCACCAACTCAGTTCTTCTAGAATCAACAGACAATATGTTTACATTATAATCACCTCCTATTATGAAGTGATGATCATGCACATATTTAGTTATGATAAAATTAGTCCATCTAATGCATTAAAAAAGAGAGCTAGATCACTTTTGGTGATCTATATAGCGCTATGACAATTATTTTCAAATTTTTATTCCTAACAGCAACAAACTCATGGTTGATTTCATCTGTATATGTAGATACATCGATTTCTTTGAAATTATTTACACATCTGTCAGCAATAAAAATAGCTACACCACCATTTTTAGAATTCACTCGGCAGAAGGCAGAGGTCATTACAAAACCATCTATTTTGACTAGACTTAAAAGATCTTTTTTCAACCAATGCTCTGTCAAGCAAAGAATATCATGTCTATTTGTACTATTTATCACATTGATTTCTTGTACTTTATTGCTTAAGCTCTGTACATTGCAAAAGAATACTGAGAGTGCAGAACAGTGATCTCCATTAATATAGAACGGTTGATGAAAGTTACTGATTTGTGTGCTTCTGTTTATAGAGTTAGGTTGAGCATGGAAATTACCTCTAAAAAACCACTCTCTTCTCTGTGCCAGGAAAGTATTGGTGATTGAGGACATGAATTTTGTAAGATGGGAGAAAAACATGTGGGATGTTGAACGTTGTTATTTTCTACATTAACTAAGGAAAAACTGTTATTACTAAATGGTGAAGTATGATATTGTCTGTTGTTGAATTGTGAGGTATCATGCAGATTGTCATCAGAATTTATTGCATCCAGGGCAATTCCATTCTCGTCCAGTTGGTGAAGTGTCTCGTCTGCGTTTGTGAGATGTCGCACGTTTGAAGCTGCTCCTCCGTGCCAAGTCGTATGAGACTGACCAATCAACGGCGCCGGTGATGAAGTCGATGAATTGTCGTCAATGGTTATCGCATCAACATTGTCATTAATCTCCATTCGTTTAGAAGGAACGTATTTTCAGCAGTCGTTCTTCTGGTCATGCAATTAGCAATAATTCCACTATCGCTAGTCACAAGGTCACATAAAATCTTTCCATGAAACGCTTACCATTCTTCGAGTAATGTAAGCCCTTTTTTGTGAAATGGTGTCTCTGCATGTCCCTATTGACCTCTGTATAAATCACTTTTGATGCCCCACAGTAAGACGATATTCTACCCGAGATACATATGTTTGCAAAATGTATGTCATCGTTGAATTGAGGTCTATCGTATCTGCTGGTATCGCACTGACAATTATGTTAGTGTTGAAGCTCGAGGACAAAATCTTATCCATTGCTTGATGGATAGTTAGATGACATGGCTCATTGTTTCCAAAATCATTGGATCCAGCCATCACCAACACATAATCAGATTTAGTCAAATCCTTTATAAACTGAGTTCCATTTGCAATGACATGTTTGAGTTTTGCTCCTGGCAAAGTATTAGACAAAAACGTCGAAGTAGTCAGACAGGCAACCAGGTATTTGAACACATCTCTACCTTGACTATCAGCCAGTATCACGATCTTATTCTTTGCTGAATCCGTAGATGATGAAGATGTTGATTTAGTGACACACCTACTTGATTTCCTCTTGTCAGCAGGTGTATTGCTCGCTCCTCTATGCACCTGGGCTCTTACTTTGATTGTATGCTTGTGTCTCCCTGCCATTTTCAAAGGAAGTGACTCAGTCTCCTCAGCATCAAGGGCCGAAAAACCATTCGACGTCTCTATCGCACTGCCACCAGAAAAACGAGGAGATTTACAGGTCGACCTTGGGGTTGTAAAATCCACTGGGGAAGCTCTGCATTTCTTCAATAATTTAATTTCGGTTTCCAATTTTAGAATGTTATCCGCTGTCTGCTGTGCATCATTTTGTAAAAGATTAATAATTGCATCCCTTGAACTGAGCTCAATCCTCAATTCATTAGCAGAAGTCTTCAATTCTTTGAGCTTTACTCTCAACTGCTCTATCTCCGCATCAGCCTTCTCCTCATTACACAGCGAATTGTTCAACTCATTCAATCTGCCCCTTTCTCTTGTGCGAGTAATTTTCCTAGAGAATCATTTTCAGCTGCAATGCTCACCAAACCAGCCTTCAAATCTTCATTTACCTTGATTGCGGCATCATATTTATTCAGCAGTGAGATAACTTCTGGTTCCAATACTGCATGTATATTCACCGCAATCTCAATCACTCCACTATCAATCAACCCCTCTCTAAGGTCCATTGAATTGCGCTCCATCTGTGATCTCCTGGTATTACGCACAAGTCATGTTATCATTTCACCACAACAGAAAAAGCAGTCTGTATTGAATAATTTCTTCAATCTGTATATATGATATGGGAACTAAAGTGAAGGAAATTTGACGCTTAGAGAACCAACAAAGCAGGAAAAAAGCAGAAGCTCCTGAAAAGAAAGGATCAAGGAATATGGAAGAAAAAAAATTAGAGGTTTGATATAGTTACAGTTCTTAGGCACGATTCCGTAAATCATAATAATGCATCGGATTTGTTCATGACAGTGCTTTTGTTTATTTGATAATGAATTGAGAGATTCATTGAGAATTGAGAGAAATAGACAGGCTTGTTCATTTTAGTACCAACTTACGAGAGAAAACTGCGATCACGTTCGGACTAATCATTTGCCAGCGTTTGCATAACGGATTAGAAATGTACTTATCTAACCGTTTTTCATCTGTGATAATTTTAACATTGATATGCTTGCGAACTGATTGTATAGTCTTGCCAAAGATAAGATTGCAACCGCCTTGAAGAAGGATATTTCAAATTATTTTTTGCGTTCTGTCTATTGCGAATATTGAAGTCGATGTAGCTTTTCAGCCAGGGAGATTGGGAGAAGCTAATTACGCGATGTACTTTCATTAATTGCAAACCGAGCTGAAGGTAAAGTTTTAAATTGAGGTAGTGGACAATGTACTTTTCATGGTCAAAAAGTGTGTTCATGAGCTTTTTGGTTCCAGTTTGACCGTTATTTGTTTGATAGTTTAACAGCAATTCGTGTGGAGGTGTTTGGTGGAGAGGCGCGAGTGGGAAGCTGGCATGCTTATCATGTAACTCTTCAGATACTTGAGATCGCATTCTATTACATATCCAGTTTTTGAATTGCTGTCCAAATTCGCAAAATCAAGCTTGGAAATTTCTTCCTCTGTGAGGAATTTGAAATTTCTAACAGGTAAGTTTCGACTCATGGCTCCGAGTATAAACTGTTTGCATCAATAAAGGAGATAATTACTCGGTTTTGAGGGGTCGTATGTATCAGGTAGATGTTTGTTATTCACCTCACAATAACATTTACCGATAAATGAGACCCCGCCCCGCATCCCCGCCTCAAACAGGAGAGGCATGTCAGGATGTGTAATCAGCTCTAGTTCAACTTTAGTGTATTTCAACATAAAATTCCAGGTAAAGTGTGCAAGGGAAACAAAATGAGTGACATCAAGGCTGTATGAGCTAAAAAGCGTAGACCTCATAGATTCAAAAACTTCCGCTAATAGCATCAATCCAAACATAATAGAAATTGTGATATTCACCGAGCGATTTCAGCTTGAATGTTGAGAACACTCTTTGCGCATGCTCATATTCTTCGCGAGACAGAGGTGTATCAGTTAAATCATAATGAAAACATTCGTTGGGAGGAAGTGATGTTTCCGCGAATTTTCGGGACAACTCATGTATGAGTAAGGATATATTCCTTTTTTCAACAAGAGATGTCTGTGTTCGCGTGGTGGGTCATGAAACACTGAGAATAAACGTTCGAACTTCTTTTCCATGTCTGTACTTTCTACCAAATTACGCACCAATACTTCAAGGATTCACTCATAAACTCTTAGGAATCTAAAAATTTAATTTTGCCTACTGAAAGTGTCAAAAATCTCTCTGACGTATTTGCGATGCAGGAAATTTCTTTTTTGCATTTACCGAGGCTTTCAGAATGGAATGTGAATCAAACCTGGAGAAATTGTGAAGATAACACGAGATGTACTCTGGAGTATGACCCAATAAATTACAAGAAACGTGCGCCGCACATAGGTAATTTCCGGTTTCATGCACATGGTGACGACATTTAATATCGGTGTCTAAGAACGGTTCGGCGCAAAGCCACAGTTTACCAAATTTTGAAATTCGTGCTCTTGGCCTTCAGATAAATGTTGCATCGGAATTTCACGTTTCATATCCTCATACAAAATGTCGCCGAGATCTGTAATTTCCTGAAGAAATTTCTCCATGATTTTTTCATATAAACTACTAGATCTATGGAGTACACGTCCGTAAGCGATTTCCCGTTCACATTGATAACAACAAAACAATACCCGCAGGGAATATGTCGAGCTGTTTTCTTTGTATAGCCATGAGTGATTTCATCCGAATCGGATTCATTATCATCATTATTATCAATATTAACAATGTAAGTTTCTAAATCCACATAAATGGTATACTTTTTCTTCAATTTGGTGCCTAGTTTCTTAAATTCAATTGTGTCTCCGCATTTAGGGTATGGAACATGTTGTGATTCAAACTTGGACCAAAGCTGTTCATGTTTCTTCAAATTTGCTTTACCATCAGAATTTTTAGATTTGGTCGATGTAAATCTATGAAAACAGAAATTACAAATGTGTACTTCACCTTTGTGTTTTGAAAGGTGAGAGAAAAGACGTGATAATCCGTTTTTTCCGTTCGCGGTATTAATTAAACAGAAATGCATTTTTCCTGCATCGGCTTTCAGCATTAAAAGATAATTTGGTGCTTACGAGTGCGGAAAATGCTCGTGCGGTAGGGGAAAAACTTTCTGTTGTCATACGCGATGACGTGAATTGCAATATCCGGATTCAGTATTTCAAATTTCTTAATATTGTATGTCGTCACCGGAAAATTTACACCTTGCGTATTAAGTGTGTGAGCAAACTTGCTCAAATACTTTACAGTCAGGTGTGAGTCCTTTGGTTTCTGATGGAAATACGCGAGGACTGACCATAAAAAGCATTTTTGTCAGACAGATTTTTGACATTTATAATGCAATGTTTGTTTTCAAGAAACTGTGGTGTTTGAATGAAACTGGATGTGAATATTGGATTAAATTTAATCACGTTCACATCCAGTGACTCAATTTTCTCAAAACCCAACCGCTGCCATGTCAAACAAAGTTGTCAAAAGATGACAGGATTTTTCTTATAGCCAACATGAAATGATTGTTAAAATCTTCATAATACTCAAGCACGTTTAGTGCTGTTGGAGTAACTATGAAGATTTATGAGAGATGAGACAGTCTCGCTAACCTCATCATCCATCACCACTAATTATACAACAAAACATTCAAGACAATGAACCATTTACATTGCCATCATGCCGTGCCGCGTGCTCTCTTATTATGTCGAAAACGTGTCGTTTTGATCTCTCGAGCACGTTCTCGATGCTAATTTCCTCGGCATCCTTGATGGTTATACGATGACAGACCACGCTGGAATTCACGCCATGTAGTCTTCGTTCCCTTGGCATGATGATGTTGATGTTAGATTCTGAAAAACGAAATAATAACGATCAGGATGATATAGGATTAGAGTACAACTGCATGTTTTTAAATCAGTTGTAAATAAGCATTGGTAGAAGAATGCTGTGTGAAATGTTATCTCAAGAACACATAATGTTGCATGAAAGATAAAGATTATTAACTTTTGATAAAAGATGGACGAAATCTTCTCAGCATTTGTCAGCGGAAAACATGGCGAAAGAGGGATTTATATTCGCATGTGTACCAGATATTGTGCGATGTGTATTTTGTTCAATTCATTTGGGAAAATGGGAAGAAAGTGACATACCAGCAATAGAACATGCAAGGTACAGTCCAAACTGTGCATTGAGAAGGAAAGATAATTTAACAATTGAAGAGGAGATTTCAATAATAATATTGTACGCCAATATAAAGAAAGATATTAATTTTAATCGTGTAGAAGATTCATCCGTTCAAGAGAGTATTTTGAAAATCATCATCGTCATCTACATTGTGACTATTGTAAATCATTATCTGATAAAGCAGACTTTTTTGCGAGAAATGGTTATTTCCTACATAAAAATCACTATCTGCAATGTGTCTATTGCAAATATATTATCGAGAATCCATTTGAAAAAGTAATACATTTACCGTTTTGTTATATGAAGAGTGCAAGAAAGAAGTGGAAGGAGAAGATTATTCAGATAAAGCATATCGTAAAGATGAGCTAAAATCGCATGCATGCAGTATGCTGTAGAACGTTTTTTGTCCTCTGAGGACAAAAATCCTCCCCTCCGAGGACAAAAATTGTCCTCCGAGGACAAAAATCCCGCCCACCGAGGACAAAATTTGTCCTCGGAGGACAAAAATTGTCCTCCGATGACAATTTTCCTCTCCTCTGACTCTCCTCAGAGGATAAAATCAAAGTAAAATTCAAAGAATTTTTTTTCTCACCTTTTAGCAGGTGTGCCTCTCACTCAGCAGACACTGCCCCATGCTGAGTTCTAGAGGAGAATTTTTTTTTCCCCTTCAACCATGTGTGGCTCGCACAAGGATGCTATTCGAAAATATAGAATGTTTGAGTGATTGTAACGGTTTTATGATAGAGGAGAATACTTACAAATCTGAATGATGTTGATCACGATGTGGGAGGATATAGCAGCGGTGTTGTTCTGTGCCTAGGGGAGAAATTTGAATTTTTTGTGTGTAGCACATGTGGCTCTCACTCACACAAGCCTGGAACGAGAGAGAAACGCATGCTATATAAACAGATGTAATGAGAGGAAAATTGTCATTTACATCAGAGTCAGATTTGCGTGTACTACATACTTCACTATCGTATGAGATGAGTTCTCATCATCATCATCATCATTCATCCTCCCAGATAGCCCACCACGCATGAGCGCATCCTCAACTACTGGCAACAGAAAGCTGCCCTTGCTGCCGAGTTGTCCGCTGCTGCACCCGCTCCTTCTCCACTCACAGTGGAACTACCATTGCCGGGCGAGATCGTGCTGAGAGACAGTCCGGTTCAACGCTTGGCTCCACCTGCTACCTGGATACCGCGGCGAGTGGTGCTAACTACTCTGTCCAACAAGATCAAGCAGAAACAGGGGAAGAGGAGGTTGGCGTTTGAGGAGCCTGAGGTTAGCGGGGAAGAGGACGAGGAGACAATCTACTCACAAACAAAGGTTAGTTTCAACAAATATTATTAACTTGTAGGGTACAGATTTTTTATAAAACAATCGATCATGGAAAAAATCTGTACACATACAAGCCTTTGATTATATTATTTGTTAGCAAGGAAATACTATTTGAACTGGTTGGAGATGGAATTACGAGATATTATTGTTTAAAGTAATCGATCATGCATAAATTATTTGATAGCAAGGAAATATATTTGAACTGATTAGAAATTGAATTACGAGATATTATTGTTTTAAAGTAATCGATCTGCATAAATTATTTGATAGCAAGGAAATATCATTTGAACTGGTTAGAAATTGAATTACAAGATATTAGTGTTTAAAGTAATCGATCATGCATAAATTATTCGATAGCAAGGAAATATTATTGAACTGGTTAGAAATTGAATTACGAGATATTAGTGTTTAAAGTAATCGATCATGCATGAATTATTTGATAGCAAGGAATATTATTTGAACTGGTTAGAGATGGAATTACGAGATATTATTGTTTGAAGTAATCGCTCATGCATAAATTTTTGATAGCAGGGAATATTATTTCAATAACTGATATTACCCACTATGTAGAGAATGTCTTGTCGATCTGATGATATCAAGTTGAGATTATGACAATAATCTATGATCAAAAGTAGTTGATAATCTGATGTAGAGAATGTCTTGTCAATCTGATGATATCAAGTTGAGATTATGACAATAATCTGAAACAAATAAGTTCTTATCGAATATTTTTCAACAGAAACGTGCTGGAATGGAGGACAACTTCTCCATGGTTCCACTACTAGAGGAGGTGCGGCGGGGGGGAGGAGAATAAGATGGCTTGTTGCAATCGTTTATAGACCCACAGCTAAACCGTGGATGCCTCTCCGTGAGCTGGCAGAAGATGTACCACACAGTATCATCTCGGCTCGTGAGGAGACAAACCACCACGGCAGACGGATAATATTAAAAATATTTTCATTCACAAAGAAAATCTCTGAGGTATATCTACCTCAGAGATTTTTGTCCATAATTTCTCCTGCAAAAGTTATTAAATTTAATGCTAATTGTAAGAATTTAGGAATAGTGGTGAAGCATGTCACCGCTACATTGACTGACATTAAGATTGTTAAAATTTAACAATCTTATTCTCATACCATGTTGTGGTGAGATGCTTTACAAGTAGTAGTATAATAATGTAGAGATTAATAATAAATTGTTACATATTGATAAAAAATTGTTTTCATTCTTACCTGTTTACACTTGTTGTTGATAAGTTCACAATGGATAGTGGAAACACAGAAGAAGAAGAGAATGGTTCACCTTTCACGTGCTTGCACTCTGTTGTGAATGATAAGTAAAGAAGCTGAGCTCCTTTATAGTTTTTTGCAAGCATGCATAGAGGCAAACGTCTTTAATACTCAACACACACACAGAAACACAAAATACAGCCAAAAGCGGCTTTGGTGAGGTGATGCTCGCTCCATACAACATTGTTTTG
>NC_052507.1:34006929-34041412 GCF_014356525.2 Nilaparvata lugens
GAGGTGTGGGATTTCTGAATCGCGAGCCTGCAGCTGCAAAAGGATTTTCAGCAATTCTGAAAACTGCTAAACAGGATTCCGCGCTAATCTGATGACTGCACGCCAGTTTATTAAGAGCCAATCTGTGACTGCCCTTAAGGGTAGGGAATCACTCTCAATCGTCCGAAACGCTTTCAAATTATAGCCAGAATGTCAACTATTATGAGAGGATAGAAAGATTTTTCACAGACACAGTCTGTAGAATAATATCAGGAAGACAACAGTCTGCCGTTGTCAGGGTAGGAAAGGATTTTTCCAGGATTTTCCCAAGGAAAATATCGATCAGAGACTCCTAATTCAGGAAAAGATTTCAATAGACTTTTCAAATTGCCAGTCTAGCTACCAAAGATCGATCTCTAATTTGCAACTGAGATCACGGGAAAATTCGTGAATTTTCCACAGGTAAAGCCAGCAATAATATTTGCTATTAAGAAGACAGTTTCTGGAATTTAGAAAGGATTCGCGGTTCTGAAAACCCGCGACTAACGATCTCGAATCTGAAACTGAGATCAGAAGGATTTTAACACAGGAGAATTAAGAGAAAGGAAGAGAAAGGATGCCGCAGTCTAAAAACTTTGGCGAGGAAGTCCTCAAGCTGTACCTGAGAGCTAGAAGGACTTTAGTAGAGGGAAAGTTGAGAGAAGAAAGAGAAAGGACGTCGCAGTCTACCAACTTCGACAAGGACGAACTCAAGCTGTACCTGAGTTCTCTAGGAAATGATTGAATTTCCTACTAGGTATTACAGCAAGTCAGAAACTGCTAAGAAAGTTAAAATACTGGGCCACTCATAGTATGAAAACCAAGCAAGGAAAACTTACTATAAATGATAATATTTCTCTGCAGGGACAAAAATTAATCGAGAAAACTATTCTCAAAAGGAACAGGGATTTCCCTACAAGAATAAAAATTAATTGAGAAAAACTATTCTTAAAAAGGACAGGGATTTCCCTACAAGAATAAAAATTCAATGGAGAAAAATTACTCTTTAAACTAAGGCCACCTTACTACTACTAATAATAATAATAATAATAATAATAAAGCTTTATTGACATTCTAAATAGAACAAAAGCCTCTCATATGAGGTAATGATATTTTGTGCTGGCAGCTTGACAGTAACTTCAATAACTATTTACAAATTTACAATTTCTTGATGATTTTCTCCCATCTCTTTCTGTCCCTGGCTATTGTCGGCCACATATCTCCAACTCTTTGGGTGAGCTCGTCTCTCCATCGGCACGCTGGACGTCCTCTCCCTCTGGCCCGATCTCGTGGTATCCACTCCGTGCATATTTTCGCCCATCGCTCTGCTATCATCCTTACCACATGGCCGGCCCATCTCCATTTTATCAGGTGAGCTTCTTTTTGTAGGTATTTCACCTTCACCTGCTTCAGTAAGTCTGTGTTTCGTCTTCTATGATGCAGTCACAGTCCCAAAATACTCCTTATCATCTTCGTCTGCGTTGTCTCCAATCTCTTGTCTGATTGAGCCGTCAGGGACCAAGTCTGAGCACCATATAATATAGCTGGATAAACACATTTCAGAAGCAATTTGGCTTTCAACTCATTCGAAAAGTCGCCCTTGAATATCTTCTTCAGTGCCCAATATTTTTTCCAACCCTTGTTTATCCTCAAACTCACGTCCTTTCCCTTTCGGTTCTCAAAAGAAAGCAGTTGGCCCAAGTACTCATACTCATTCACATATTCTATTCTACCACCTGTAACATCAATTCTTTCCGTGTCTGAATTCGTCATTGCTCTTGTTTTGCCTGCATTCAGACATAGACCAATTTTCTTGCTGGCTTCTATAAGTTCAACAAACATTTCTTTCATCTCTTCCGCACTTTTTGCCACTAACATCACATCATCTGCAAATCTTAAGTTGGTTAGTTGATAGCCATTTATGCACAAGCCTTTGCTCTCCCAACTTAAACGGCGAAAAGCATAGTCCAAGCAGCAATTGAAGATTATTGGTGACAATGGACATCCTTGCTTGAGTCCTTTCCTCACTCTAATACTCCTTCCTCTTCGCTCCAACTCGATGTACATTTCATTATCCTCATACAAGCTTTTCAATACTTCAATGTTTTCCACTTCAACACCCGACTCCTCCAGTGCATTCCAAATTTCGCAGTGCTTAAGGCTATCGAATGCTTTGTGGAAATCTACAAATCCTATGTACAAAGGCATCTTATACTCATTGCTCTTCTCAATTATTTGGTTCGCAGCTTGTAATTGATCCGCTGTGGAGTAACCTGATCTAAATCCGGCCTGTTCTGAGGGGTGGTATCGTAGATCTTGTTGATTATTCTGTTCTTGATTATGCTGGCGAATATCTTGTACAGAGCCGAGGTTAGAGTGATTGGCCTATAATTTTTAATATCCGAGCGAGATCCTTTTTTGAATAGAATTATTACTTTGCTTCTTTTCCAGGCTGAGGGCACTTGTTTC
Organism: Nilaparvata lugens; assembly: GCF_014356525.2. Classification (NCBI taxonomy): domain Eukaryota; kingdom Metazoa; phylum Arthropoda; class Insecta; order Hemiptera; family Delphacidae; genus Nilaparvata; species Nilaparvata lugens. The sequence continues at coordinate 34,009,417 of NC_052507.1, forward strand.
TCTTTTAGTATTTTATTGAAAAGTAATTTTATAGTGCTCATTAACATATCCAACCCGGAGATTATCACTTCGTTTGTAATGTCATCATCTCCAGGCGCCTTGTTCTTTTTCAGTTGCTTGGTGGCTTGTTTTATTTCCTGCTCCAATATATCTGGCACTCGAAGTTCTGCTCCTCTTCTCTAGTGTTCCTTCTTTCTGTCTGATGATCCATTCCATTTCCTTCTTCATAGAGCTTCTCATAGAACAATGTAACTTGTTCTAATATCCTCCCTCTTTCCGTTGTTGATGTTCCATCTTCTGTGTCCAACTTTGGTATCCATCTCTTCTTAACACTGCTTATTAGTTTATGGATGCTTTTTGTAGACTCTGAAGTGGCCATTATTGTTCTAATTACATTCTCCTCGTAATTCTTTATTTCCTTCCTTATTCGTTTCCGAGCTTCTTTTCTGAGATCTTGATGTTTCCTCTTTTCTTCTTCTGATTTGTTCAAAATTCTATTCAATCTTTCTCGCTCGTCGATCAGCTGCTTTGTCTCTTCAGATACTTTATTGCTCCTTCTTGCAGCATGCTGACGAACTCTGTTTAGACTTCTTGCTGCTTCCGAAATTGAATTTACTATTCCTTCATATATTTCCTCAACTGAACAGTTCTCTGAGAGGTCTCTGTTACTCATCTCTCTCGTCAGATTCCTGACAAATTCTTGCTCATTCAAATCGGTTGTTCTTATTTGCTTTTTCTTAATAAAATATCTCCTCTTTGGCATTATCAATTTTCCCATCAATAATCTATGGTCAGTATCGAAGTCAAGCCTTTTTTGCACCTCTAGCTTTTTTATCAAATTATTAGATTTTTCTACTATAAAGAAATCTATTTCATGTACAGTATCTAGTGGAGACTTCCATGTCCATTTGTCCACTAACTGACCTTCAAAGAACGTGTTCATTATCTTTAGATTATTGCAGAGTGCGAAATCTAACAGTTTTTCTCCCCTCTCGTTTCTAACTCCAACTCCGTAGATTCCGTTTGTTCTGTTCTCTCCAAGCCTGCTTTTTCCTATTCTTGCATTAAAGTCTCCAAATATAATTACTTTCTCTCCAGTTGTTTTTGAGCTCAAAAGATTATCCAACATGTGGTAGAACAGATCGACTTCCTCTTCTGCGCTGTCCGAAGTTGGAGCATGAACTTGAATCACAAATAGTTTGATGTTACCTATCATTAACCTCAGGATCGCCATTCTGTCGGATATCCCTATAAACTGTGTTATATTATTTTTGATATTCTTGTTAACAAAGAATCCCGTACCTCTATGTCCCCGGGTGGCTGCAGAATGACAGAATAAGTGGCCGCTATTTCGTTCTTCCATGCTTTCATAACTTCTTCGAATTTCCGCAAGTCCTATAATGTGCCATTCCTGCCCGTCTAACGCCTCTTCAAATTCAATCAATCTCTCTTCTCCAAACATCGTTCTTACATTGAGTGTTCCCAAAATAAAATATTTCCTATCTTCATTAATCTTGCTTTTACAAATATTTCCATCTCTTGTAGTCCTATTTTTGTTTTCATGTAATTGCTAATCTTTATTAGTTCCATCTTTGTTCTGTGTCTCATTCTTGTCCTCCTCTTTATTTATTCTCTTTTTTGCCTGTTTCCATGTTGGATTTTCATCAGTACTGTTCTTGAAGTATCTCTCTAATCCCCCTTTCTCCTGTACTTTATTTCCGTTTCTACCATTCCGATTCCCAGTTGGTTCTTTGTTTACTTCATTATTTCCAGGTGGTGAAGCCTCTTCACTTCTCGCTCTTTTTCCTTCAGATGGAGTTTTGCCTTGTTTGTCCAATTCTACCAAAGATAAAAATTTTCCGTCCACATTCAATTTATCTCTCAGCAACCTAACTTGGTTTCCTTCCTTTTTAAGACGAGTCATATGTGCAAATAGCTTTTTCCTTTTTCTCTGATGACCAGAGATAGGTCTTCTTTGATTTTCACCATTCTAAAATTTTCTGACTGTGAGAGTTTTATTTTGTTTCTTAATATGCTATTTTTGACAATAATTGAATTTAGTTTGACAATAATTGGTGAATTTTCCTTCTTCCTGTTGGTCTTCCAGATGTCCCTTATACTTCCAATGTCCACATCTGGGATCAAAAACTGCAGAAAATTAATCGAGAAAACTATTCTCAAAAGGAACAGGGATTTCCCTACAAGAATAAAAATTAATTGAGAAAAACTATTCTTAAAAAGGACAGGGATTTCCCTACAAGAATAAAAATTCAATGGAGAAAAATTACTCTTTAAACTAAAGGCCACCTTACTACAGAGAAGGAAAAATATACGGACTACCAGTCCTGACATACAATTACCTGAATCGACGTGGATACTGATACGGAGAATAGCGAACCGATTCCCACTTCCCGTATTATAATTAAAAACGTCGTGAAGTGACAGAGTCGAGGCTTATAAATTAAGTACTCAAAAATAACCCGCTATAAGAGCCTAGCTAAATTCCCCACTCAACTATTTGTAGCACAAACTTGAGATCCCTTACAGGTTTCAAAACCAAGGATAACTTGTTCACCCCCAGTGATACGAATTTAGGAAAAATAACCGACAAGAAAGAAAATCCCCCAGGAGAATCCACCTTCAAATACAGTCGGCAATTCGACATACAATATTCCATTCACTAAAATACAGAATAGAATATTAAAACCCTCTAGTACACCACTATTAGGAGCGCCGCTCTGAACGCGGCCGTACACAAACCCGTTCACCGAACAACTGCTTCTCTCCCAGGTCTTCTTGAAGCAGTACGGGGTCGCTGAAAATTAGGAGGCCGGGGGAAAAAAGATTGCCGACCAATGGGAGTCTGAAAAGACGATCACGCCACTGGTCATGTGACGGGGTTTGACTCAGCTGCTCCTGATGCTAAGGGTGCAGCTAATGATGACAATGATACTAATTGCTACACTAATTCAGGCCGGTAAACAATATTTCTCACCAGAAATTACAAGAAGAATGATACCGACTCAACTCGGTAGCCGCTTATCGTTCTGATGATACGGATGCTGCTAATGCAATACAAAATACGAGAACGCACAGAGTGGTAAACAAGATCTGGAAATTTCTGGTTAGATGAATCCGCTGCTGATGATTTAAAGGGGTTGACGGCGATGGTGATAATGCATATACACAACTACAAATCTAACAAAATATATCCAGCAGTCGATCCAATTCCTATTCTAAAACAGAATAAATTCGCTAATTTCACACTAGACGACGGCTCTCTATCTGTCACAAAAATTCACTTTGTGACACTATACTTCAGCCTGGTAAATTATATCTAGCTCAAAACGCTCCCATTCTTCAGAAAACCAGTCTAGGTTGGGTCATATTTGGTTCTTGTAAAACTATTCGTCCTATTGCAGCACCTCGTTCGTGCCTCCCTGCTTCACCTGTGGCCGCTCCCCTTAGGGTCATGTCGAATTTTCTAACTTCAAATTATGTCTCTCATCAGTTAGAGAAATCAGTTCAGGAAATCAGTTCTCAATCAGTTCAGGTATTAGCTACCACTTCGTCTCATAATGATATTGTCTCAGGCATAATTAATAGTTGCTCCACTTATCACAAAATTGTTCATACAACGGTGTATGTTCTACGGTTCATTCATAATTGTAGGAAACAAAATTCAGTCGCTCCGCGCTTTGGTCAATTAGCTGTCTCTGAAATTTTAGAAGCTGAAAATTGTATCTTCAAATCCATTCAAGAAGAAGCTTTCTCTGCTGAACTTAAAGCATTGCATCAAAATCAGGAGCTATTGCCTAATAGCTCTATTAAAGCCTTGTCACCATTCATTCACTCAGATTCACTGCTCAGAGTTGGTGGACGTTTGCAAAATGCAAATGCTTCATTTGATTATAAACATCAAATATTGTTGCCTAGCAATCACAAATTCACTCGTGCATTGATTGTTGCTCACCATCGTCATCTAAGTCATGCTGGTGTACAGGCCACCATGGCCAGTGTAAGACAACGATTTTGGTTTCCCTCCACCCGTCGCACCATCAAAAGTGTATTGCGGCATTGCATAATGTGTTTTCGCTTTTCGGCTCTTCGTTCTGAGCAAATCATGGGTAGTTTACCAGCGGCCCAGGTAGTAGTCTAATAGCTCTATTAAAGCCTTGTCACCATTCATTCACTCAGATTCACTGCTCAGAGTTGTGGACGTTTGCAAAATGCAAATGCTTCATTTGATTATAAACATCAAATATTGTTGCCTAGCAATCACAAATTCACTCGTGCATTGATTGTTGCTCACCATCGTCATCTAAGTCATGCTGGTGTGCAGGCCACCATGGCCAGTGTAAGACAACGATTTTGGTTTCCCTCCACCCGTCGCACCATCAAAAGTGTATTGCGGCATTGCATAATGTGTTTTCGCTTTTCGGCTCTTCGTTCTGAGCAAATCATTGGTAGTTTACCAGCGTTTATCAGGCTAATTTTCCCTTTTACAATTGTGGTTTGGATTACACCGTCCTATTTCCATTCGTGTAGGCGTCCCCAAATCTCGTACTTTTTCTCCACCACTCTTCAGAAAAAAGACCCATTCCTCCACCACTCTTCAGAAAAAGGCAAATGGCTAAACAATTGTGAAAATTTGAAGGTCAGTACAGTTGTCATCTTGAAGGATCCTGGTTCCGCGCAGTCCACTTGGAAGCTGGCGCGCATTACTGAAGTTCATCCCGGTAAGGACGACAAGGTTCGAGTTGTCACTGTTCTCACTCCCTCCGGCACTTTAAAGAGAGCTATTTCGAGTTTAGCACCTCTTCCCATTGATGAGGATTCTAGTTAATTCCCTTGCTCTTATGGTTCATTTCGTATTTTCAGGTTTCATTGTTTTTTCCCCTGGTTCTCACATGGGGCCCAGTTTTCAATTTCCAATTGCCTTGCCAGATTTTACATATTCTTACTTTTTTATTGTGCCATACCCCATATGACACAAGGGGCCCAGTTTATGTAAAATCTGACAAAGCATTTATTGGAATGGTTCCACTTGTTACTCATTCCACTACTACGTAGACCTCATGTCGTCATTTTGTCCATCTGCGCTGTCCGGTGACGTCACAGTCACGGTTCTACGGCACTGCCGTAATCAAGTTGGTTTTCTATATTATTCGTCGTGTTATTTGTCGTTTCAATTTTAATATTTTTATTATTCAATTTTTTGCAATTTATTTTGTCTTTAGGCATCTTACTTTCTAGATATTTGCTACCTTTTCACCAAACGTTTGTAAACGTTTTACTTACGTTTCAAACACTTCCGGCATGTCCCTTTTTCAGCCGAGCATTAGCGGTTTCCTTGTCTCTTGATCAAGTATAGTCGGAGAGTGCATTTCGCTCCCGGTCTAAACTTTTCATCCATATTCATCTGATCTATGGAACGTTTTTAAAAAGTGAATTATTCCTTCAAATTAACTCGTTTATTCTATTCTTCAATTGTGATTCAATTATTCATCGATTTCTTCACTTATTTACGCTGATAAACTTTGTCAAAATCACAACCTCGTGTGGGGCGTTTATCGCCATTCTTCTAACAATTGGTTTCACCTCTTGAAACTCAAACTTTCAAGTTCATCATCTCTACCGTTTGGAAATCAATCTAAAAATTCCACAACTTGAAATTCGGATTATTCGTTTGGAATTCTACATGTTCCTGCTCACATTTCCACTGGGGGATTCGCCTACTGTTGGATGCTTCCATTCTTGTCTTCGCATGGCCAGATCACATCGTCGCTTGCTGATGTCCTGCTCTTTGGGTACCGTGGATTCCTTGCCTGTCTGCATCTCTTCTTCAAAATTTTATTCAGGTTACGTAAATCGTTTTAATCAACTTTCATTTACGCATGTATTACATAATTGTTCATAAAATGCTACAGCGTTTCGATAATGGACCACGCTCTCTATTTCTAAGTCAAACAGTTTTATGTGCATTTATATAATTTTTGTAGCTATCATTCAACTTTTTCGGCAATTAAAAACATTTAATTGTCCATACCTTTGGCAATCGAGCCTATCTTCATGAATTCAATATATTACAGTGCATATCTCATTGAGAGCACTGTCCTACATAATGTCAAGGTTATAATATGTACTTCATTCAATTTTGATAGCTACCCTTGGCTTTACAGGCGTATTAATATCGACCAAGATATTCAATTTTGTTGATAGCTACCCTTGGCTTTACAAGCGTATTAATATCGACCAAGATATTCAATTTTGTTGATAGCTACCCTTGGCTTTACAAGCGTACTAATGTCGACCAAGACATGCAATTGTATTTGATAGCTACCCTTGGCTTTACAAGCGTACTAATGTCGACCAAGACATTCAATTTTGTTAATAGCTACCCTTAGCTCTTAAGTGTCATTTTAAGGCCACTGACGCCTATTAATTGTTCTATTGATGTCTATCTTGACATTCAATTCACTGAAGGCCCATGTCGCCTGTATTCAACTTTGACAATCTTTACATTGTATTTGATAGCTACCCTTGGCTTTACAAGCATACTAATGTCGACCAAGACATTCAATTTTGTTAATAGCTACCCTTAGCTCTTAAGTGTCATTTTAAGGCCACTGACGCCTATTAATTGTTCTATTGATGTCTATCTTGACATTCAATTCACTGAAGGCCCATGTCGCCTGTATTTAACTTGGACAATCTTTACATTGTATTGATAGCTACGCTTGGCTTGCAAGCATGTTCTCATATTTGAGTTGTTCTATTAATGTCTAGCTTGACATTTAATTCACTGAAGGCCTATGCCGCCTATATAACGTATTCTATATTAGTAATTATTCACTGTATTGATAGCTACGCTTGGCTTGCAAGCACATTCACATATTTGAGTTGTTCAATTAGTGTTTAGCTTGACATTTAATTCACTGAAGGCCTATGCCGCCTATATTAACGTATTCTATATTAGTAATTATTTCACTGTATTGATAGCTACGCTTGGCTTGCAAGCACATTCACATATTTGAGTTGTTCAATTGATGTCTAACTTGACATTTAATTCACTGAAGGCCTATGCCGCCTATATTAATGTATTCTATTTATTGAGCACTATCTACAGCTTATTGTCATTTATTACTATTCCTTTTGTAAATCATTAAGATTGAATTTTGCAGCAGTAACTTTTTCATTACAGCACTCAATTTATATTCGCAATTCAGGCATCATTAATAATATCTTTTCGATTATTGTCAGGCTTCAATGGTCATTAATGTCATTGGCCTAATTTCATTTAAATTTTGTATTTCTCTAACGTTTTTTATTACATGTTGTAATTGTCCCAAGATTTTTCGATTCAATCTACTTACACTTGTTTTTGTATGTGGCCATCTGCCTATTATTTTATTATTATTAAATCTCATCTTGTTGACTCATTTTGTCTTTTATTGGCGTACTTACCACACTTCAAGCTATCAGTATTTTTATGCACAGAATTCAAAGATTTATTTGTAGGTATTAATACCAACTATCATTCACAGTCCACTGCCCTGACTTTGGATTCTGTCACATGCTTATGAATGAAAACGAGACTGTGATAAGAGATTAGTCAAACTGATATAAATATTATATAATGCATTTTTCTGATCAACTCAAATTAAAAATGATAGTATCAAGCCGAAATGAATTGAGAAACTGAATTCCAAAGTGACTATCCACTGTTCAAATTGCAATGTGATTTCCTTTTACTTCCAAATGGATTAAATTGCTTGACTCTTCAATGTAAAAATTATTGTAAAAAATGTGAACGCCATCCAAATAGCATTTAAATTTAAATTCTCAGATATGAAATTCATAACAAACTAATTCTTGAGAGAATAGTGATGAATTGCAAACAGTGCATGTAACATTGATGTGAAGCGATATACTGAAAAACAGCATCGATTAATTTAATACTGGACTTATCAAATTTATATTACCGTTAATTTATATTATTTATAAAGCTTATAAAATGTAAAACCAACATTTTAAATTTTCTCTACTGGAGCAAAACATCGATAGAAAATAAAGAAGAGCCCATTATAACCACAAAATACTTGTACTAGAATTCACTTGAACTAACTCACTTCAACCCTTCAATGATCACAATGAACTAGAATGGTATAAAAACTATAAAGTTGATAATCAGGTACATTTTTCAAATAACTTCACCCAACTAAATCTGTGAATGCCAAGTCATAAGAAATAATGTTCAATACTTCAATAGATTTAATTTGAATGCTTCAACATATAAATATAAATTGATCTATTCTTTTGGTGCCCGAATAAAAATCAATAACAATCAACATTAATCGACATCAAGAAAAGCTTCTGCCAACCTTGTAATTCCAGTATGATTCTGCTCATGCTTTACTTCCATTTATAAAGTTCTCATTAAGGCCCTTGTGTAATGAATGACAAGATGCGAGTGGAGTTGAAGAATCGATGTGTTAACAAATAATAGAAGATGACGAATCATCTTTATCAATTCATCTTATACGGTAGGCTACTTGGTTCATGATTATTTACGAATTTTCCATCTCCAATGGACTGTACATCTGGTTTTCAATATTGAATATTCAATATTTTCTACCCTACTTGATCAACTTGTGATTATGAGGGTGTCATGTAAAACACTTTCATGATTTTCCTACTTTTTATCCATGCTTACTCTTCCTTAATTTGTATGTTTGCATGGCCTTCATCTTTAGAATGTACTAAATTTTCATATTGGACTGTTTAGATATGTAGATTCAACTAGTAAGAGCGGAAGATGAGCTACTTTACAGAGAGAATCAAAGAAAGTTTCAACTCAACAAACCCGATTTATAACTTTTTGATGCCCCAGCCGTCATATATATTTGCCTTAACTGGAGGTATATTATCAACCTGGATGGAGAATATTAACTGTGGAAAACAGCAAAAACTGCACGCTATGATTTTTCAGGAAAATGCCACTGTTAACATTATTGTAATCTATGATTCATCACAGTTTTTGACATTCATAACTTATGATAAATTATAGCATAGAATTATGATCATACACATTTATATACGATCTATTTTATTATGTAATAGTATGAATATTTTATTGGTTGCAAACAATATCTTTGTCTGTCATAGAGTGCATGATTAAGCACATATATGACAACAAAATGATGAGTTAATTATCACATTTCATTCAAAACATAGACAGCAATATGATAGCCGTATTATGACAGTGGCATTATAATTAATTCACGTAGAAAAATATTGATTTCCTGAATAAAATTGCTGTAATCAAATTGGTTAAATCTCAAACATTTTAATATTTAGAATTAAGAGAACTAAGGTGTAAATTTAGTTTCAGCGCAAGTCAAAACAATAGGTTTTGATAAAATTGTTTCGAGCGCCATAGTGTGATAAGAGTGCAAATTAGAAAGCAGTACTACGATATTATTATCTATATTATCGATATTATTATAAATACCACGTATTTTACTGCTGTTTACTATGGTGAAGAGAGTCAGCCGCGCCGTACCGCGTCGGCTGTTTCCCCTTCCACAGCGTCAAATTGAATCGCAAATAAATAACAATATACATCAATGGATTCGCAATGGAAGTGGCTACATTAATTATTTAAAAATTACTTGCTTCAAAGTTAATCGGAGAAAACAAAAAAATCAAATCGAAAACCCCCTAAATTTTTACATATATATTATTTTATAAAGGATACTGTATGATTTATTGAGGAAATGAATACAACTAATATTATAGTCCATAATGTAAAGAATTGAATGACATATGATACATTTTTTTCGATTAATGGTTACAGAGATAATTGATTTCCTGTTCACTGTTTACTATGGCGAAGAGAGTCAGCGGCGCCGTACCGCGTCGGCTTTTTTCCCCTCCACAGCGTCAAATCGAATCGCAAATACATAACAATATACATCAATAGGTTTGCAATGAAAGTGTCCAAATTAATTATTTGGCTCATTTCTCTTTAAAATCATTTGCTTCGAAGTTAATCGAAGAAAACAAAAAAATCAATTCGCAAACCCTTTAAATTTTTAGATATATATAATTTTATCAAGAAACTGTTCATTTTATTGGTAAAATTAATAGAACTAATATTGTATTCCATAATTTAACGAACTAAAAGACGTTCAACAGTTTCTTGAAGAATACAACTGTTTCCGATCAATGGTTACAGAGATAATTGATTTCCCGTGATTACCTGCATTTTTCATGTTTTAGGGGGCTGGGGGGGAAAGCTCCAAGGAGATTTCTTGGGACTTTTACGCTACTGGTGGAACATGTGAGGGTGAGTCATTGCACCCTAACTCGGCAGTGTCTTGAGCTATGGAGCTCTATGACTGCTCAACGTAATAACAGTGCTGAAGTTGGGGGTTCCTGATATATAAGACCTTTAGTAGAGCTTGGCAATTTTATTTTTATTTTATATATTTATTCATTTGTCCATAATTAAAATGTTCTAATTTTTTCATTTCAATGTGATTCTGTTTTTTCTTTTTCAAATTCAATAATTTCTGATAATCTAATTCTGATAATTTCTGATAATTCAATTTTCATTTCATTTTCAAAATATATTTTTGAAAGTGAAAAAAATATGTATATATATATATATTTTTTTTTTTGCCAAGTCTACTTTTTTGGGAGAAGTGGTAATGGAGAAGGGTTCTCTCCTAGGGAATTTAGTATTGTGAACAGTGGCTGACTGTCAATCAGCTGTTGGCACCTTCACGGTCCAACTGTTAACTGTCAATCAGGCCACCATTGTTGAAATGGGAGTGGCTTGTGGGTCTAAGCTGGTCGTGGTATTTCGTACATCTGCCTTATTGATGTACGCCACGAGATAAAAGCTGTATCATGCTTTCGAGATGTGAGCGGAATGAAAGTTGAGTAATTGAGGGGTACTGGCATATTCATAGAGTAACCTGTTATTCACAGTGTAGTGAAAGTTGCAGATGGTTCTGATGAGTCTGTTTTGAAGGCCAAATAGACGTTTTCTATTGGTCTTCGATAGATATGGGAACCAGACTGTGGCGGCATAGATCAGGTATGCCCTGATGATGGCTGTGAATATGAGCAGCCGAAATTTCAGGGGGTGACAAGAAGGGGGAATAGTTGTACAAACAGCACACGACAGTGTTGTATTTCACGTTAATGTGTTTTTGAAAGTGAGTGTTCTGTCCAGAGTTACACCTAGGTGCTTGAAGATATGGGACCATGGCAGGGCGTGGCCATGGATTTTGAGAGTGGGAGGAAGTTTAAGTTTTCGAGAAAAGGCGATAGCCTCACATTTAGTTTGATTAATTTCTACCTTCCAGGATGAACACCAGGATGTAAGCAGGTTTAACTGCTCTTGAACATTCCTGGCCGCCCTATTCAGATTCATGCTGCTCGAGTGGAATGTGGTGACTTGTTTGGTCTGAAGGTAGAGATGGCATGTCGTTGATGAAGAAGAAGTAGAGGATAGGTCCAAGCACAGATCCTTTTGGTCCAAGAACAGGGACTTTTGGGAGAATGAACCTCTGGGAGGGTTCTATCGATGGTGGGAAATTCAGCTTTTATTTAATTTTCGGATCGAAATTGCTTTTTTGGACCTTCATTGACTGGGCTATAAAGACAGCTGATTAAAATCATGAATTTATAGTCTGATTTTTACAGTAATATTTGACTATGAGGAAATTCCTTTTCCTTTTATATTACCCTTAAAATTCAATATTTCAAAAAAAACCTTAAATTATTATTAATAATGCAAGGTATGATAATTATTATAATAATTATTATACCTTACATTATTATTTCGACGCAAAACCAAAAATGAAGCATACCGTACCTTTCAAATTTCATGAAAATCTATTGCCGCGTTTCACCGTGTAAATGCAGAACAAACATAATAAACATACATAAAGAGAAATGGAAAACTGTTGACCTGAATTTTGGACCTCACTTCGCTCGGTCAACTAACACACAACAGTATGAGTACACACAACAATCTGTAGACTTGAAAAATTTAGCAATAAATAATGAATGAATAAAAAATGAACTCACTTTGCAACGCAATGTGCCGATGTGAGAATTACATTGCGGTCAATGACAGAGCCAGCACAGTGATATCTGTATCGATTATCTATCCTCAACAATATGGCTGCAACCCATGGAAACTCTCCATAATCAGCTAAGGAATCGACGGCAGATGACTGATTGGCCACACCACCTGCATTCCTAACTCCACAACGGTCGGCTGGTTCTCCTGACGTTTTGCTGTCCACAATGATGGTGGCATTTTTCCAGCAGCACACCTCGGACGATTGACTGCTGCAATTTTCCATTTCTACTCTGAAATTCAAAAACAATACGTTAAATATTAGAAACAACAATTTTGTTTGAGTGCATGATTTATAATTTATGCTATAAAGCAATGCCTAGTAGGCTTATTAATAATAATATGGATTGAACAAGAATCAATCTGAATACTACCATAATCTAGCTGTGCATCTGCGATCATTACAAAACTTCATAACTATTTAATTGATAATCTTAAAACAAAAATTATAATTTCCAGTCAATTTTTATAAACAAAATGTTAGAGTAATATAATATTTGCACCACAGTTCCCAATCAGTATATAATTATGATTGTTGTTAGTGTAACTCTTTTTTCTATAATCAAGTCAAAATTTGAGTCTAATCAATTCTATTTTAAGGTAAAAATAAAATTAATGGAGAGAGCAGAAATAGTTCAAAATTATTACAAAAAGTTGATAACTATGGATAGCCTAATAGATGAAAGCTTTCACACAAACATAGATACGGTATTTCACCCCGACCATGAAATATCATGTAATTCTTTCAAATATAAAAAGTTTCTGAAATCTTCAGAAGGTTGGTAGCACTTATTGAGCTGTTCTTGTTGTATAAAATACTTCTATTGAATAAGTTCAATTTGGTTCTAACTTTTATTTCCCTCATACCCGGTTGCTACTGTCTTTGTAACACATATTACACTTTACTTGTAATATATATATATTGTCCAGAATGTCTATAGGCAGCAGTTCCTTAGATTGTGCATACTGGATACAATTTATCATAATATATTGTATATACAATCCTCACAAAAAATTATTGTCATTCATTTAGAAAATAGTTTACCTTATTTTTGGAAACACATTTACGTTTCGTAACTGAGGAACAATTATATTGTTTGGGTCACAGCGATAGTATGGAACGCAAGTGCATGTTAGGACAACATCTTGTTGACTGGAATTTCTCAGTGATTCTATCAAGAAATCGAAGTCGTCAATGGACGTTGTTTCTAGATCAGTCGAATTTTCCGACTCAGAATTCCACTGAGTTGTCAGTGCTCTCGCTGGTTCTTTAGTCGAACTACCAACAATATTCACTTGTCTAGATTCTCTTCCCAACCTTTCTTGTTCTGTTAGTCCCAAGCAACATACATCTAATACACTCATGTTACCGCAATTTTTCATTTCCAACCTGAAAATGCATAAGATTGATGATCAATAAAATATTATTCATGAACTTGCAGGAATTGAACAAAGATACGGTAGGAAATATTGTTTTCGCGGTCATGTATATGGATAAAAACACACATTATATTATTGATGATTGATAACAACCTAATCTATCCAGTTTTCCTAATCTGTGAAGGCAGTCAAATAGTCTTATCACTTGCGAATTTGAACTTTTCATTTTGGAATATTAATCTACAAAGGATTTACACTGAAATTGATAAATATTATATATATATGAATTTTAATATATTACATGAATAAATAAGTTGAAATAAGTTTTAACCATTTGACTCAAATATACATGGTAGAATTATATTATATTGTTCACTTTGAAAGGTACTGTAACTTGAAAAAAAGCTGTGAATAACAAGAACGGTAACTTCTAATAGGGCACTATAAAACCTATATAGACTAAAACAACAATGACATGCAATATGACCTACAGCTATTATGAATGTATCGTATGCATAATATGATGAGTATAGCCTACAGGAAAGCTCACCGAGCTCATTTGTGCAGGCTATTGAATCAGAAGTGTAAATTATTTATTCCATAAAGGTCGATGAAAACATTAGAATTATTCTCACAGTTTTATCATACTCTTTTTTTACTTTCCTTGCCCTATTACCATTGGTAAGGAAAGTATTGCTTTACAAGAAAAATCTGGTGTGGTACACTCACACAACTTTCCTTGCTCATTGAACTGTAAGCCCTGTTCTTAAAGGAGAATAATTTAGGGGAATAACATAATGACGATTGGCGGCAACATAATTATTTGAAACTACGATCAGACTTCTGTATATGTGTATAAAATATTGTTTTCAGAGTACTTTTTCCTTTGTGTAAATTGTGAAATTCGATGATTTTTTTCAAAATCGTCAAAACAGCTGTTCTACAGATGAAATATCTCGACTATGTGTTCTTTTTATGAACTGCTCTACCTACCTACCTCATGCACGAGGAGGTTACAAAGTCCATTTCTCAAGGATGGGGTGCACCCCCCATTAGTTTCCCAGGAAGGAGACTCATGCCAGTTGATAGAGCTGATAAATAACTATACAGGGTATGAATTTGAAAAAAATCGGTCAAGTCATTTTTGACAAAATCGTGAAAAACATGTTTTTTTTAGTAATTATCCGCCATTTTTCTCAAGAATATTACGGAGCTCCTACAATTTTCCCAGAAATGAGACTCCTGTCAGTTGATAGGGCTCATAGATAGCTAGCTATCCATGATATAAATTTGAAGAAAATCGTTAGAGCCGTTTTCGAGAAAACCTTGAAGAACATGGTTTTTTGGTGATTATCCGCAATTTTTCTCAAGAATATTACGGAGCTCCTGCAATTTTCCCAGAAATGAGACTCATGTCAGTTGATAGGGCTTATAAATAGCTATCCATGGTATAAATTTGAAGAAAAAACGTGGAGCCGATTTCGAGAAAACCGTGAAAAACATGGGTTTTTAGTACTTATCCGCCATTTTTTCAGCCATTTTGAATTCAATTTTATTGAATTTCTTACTGTCGGATCCTCATGGTATAAGGACCTTAAGTTTAAAATTTCAAGTCAATCGGTTGATTAGGAATGGAGTTACGTAGGTATCGCAGTTCATAAAAAGAACACATAGTCGAGATATTTCATCTGTAGAACAGCTGTTTTGACGACTTTAAAAAAATCCATCAAATTTCACAATTATTTTACACAAAGGAAAAAGTACTCTGAAAACAATATTATAGATACACATATACACAGAAGTCTGATCGTAGTTTCAAATATGAGCAAGGAAAGTTGTGTGAGTGTACCACACCAGATTTTTTCTAATGACGATGTCCACATTAACTCAAGGCTTGTGCGTGGGTAATGAGACGAATGATAATGATGAGAGATGTATGAACACCTATAAACAGCTGAAGGTGGGTCCAAATAAGAAATCACATCCAACGACGAGACAAAATCTGTTCGGATATGAGATGAACATGTTTCAATATGAATTAATATAGGGTTATGATAGAAGTAGGCCTACCTAGTATAATACCTTGCTGTGCAGTATAAAATAATACTAAATCACTAATGTCAAATACTTCATAAATATTTCTTTTGAAATAGAGTATTTCTATTTACATCATATTTATAAGAACTACTTATCAATGAAAAATCAAGTCTACCTGATGTTTTGAGTCTTATTGTTATCATTCCGTAATTTGTCAGGGTCGAGAATAGATTTGTCTAAATCACATAAATAGTAAGGAACACATTTGCAAGACAGCTCAACTTCGGATTGATTTGAGTTTCTCAGCAGTGAGTCGATGAGATGAGTTGTTTCAATACCGCTCATTGATGAAGTGGTTTTTATTGATAACTCAGTTGTGGAATGACCATTATTGCCAGAATTATTATGAGTGGGTGGTCTACTTCCAAAATTTTCAGATTTGTTTTGCAAATTTGTAATCATAAGATCTCCTTTTAAACAACAGACATCAATCGGACTCATATTGCTGCAGTTTTTCATCTCCAGCCTGAAAATGTAAAATATACCATTTTTAAACTTTGATCAAAGGGTGGATTTGAAATGTTTCTCAACTATAACTATTCAGAAATAATTTATAGGTAAAAATAGTGTCTTCTTAATTCACTTCAGTAGAAGAGAATGAGCTATAGGCTACCAATTATAATCATAACAAAAGAAGCAATAATCAAGATACAGTATAATTAACATCAATAATGTATATAGTTTACATGATAGTTAACATTTACAAAAAGAGATTCGAATAGCTCGATACATATAGTTTTACTCTGCTTTAGCAATGGTTCTGATACATCCTTTTCGTCATAAATCCGCTATTTGGTGTCTTTTTGAACATTTCCGTTACAAAGATCTGTGAGTTAATATAAACTGATTTAATAAAGGGTTGGATGATGCATGATGCATTCTCTGGCCAATTATTTGGTACTGGTAGGTACCTATAGTACCTATAGAACTACCTACAGTAGTTCTCGCAGCACATTTTATTATATTTTATATCTTTCTTTGGCTATATCCACCTATCTATCTAGTCCAGTGAAAATTTGACTTTTTTCAGGAAACAGATCCGAAATAGTTATTTGTGCAACTAGTGCGCAAAGTGACAGTTTGCTGCACCGAAAGAAACGTTTACGCCCGAGCCGTAGGCAAGGGCGGAATGGCTTCTTGAGTGCAGCAGTGGAACTTTGCGCACGTATTTCACATTTAATTTTTCCTACAGTTACCATTGAATATGAGAAGTGGTTGATTGAATGATTATGGGTAAAATGATGGCTGAAAACCATCAAATGTTTGTGTGTGTGTGTGTGATGCTGTTATTAATAGCAACTTTAACTCATTTAAAAATTAATAATCCAATTGAAGTTGAAAATTCTCAGCCAAAGTTCTCATTTTTATTCATTCAAGAATCAGAAAAAATACAGATGGAACAAAAACTTCACATTCATAATACACGCAAACAGCTTGTTGGCTGAACCGAGATGCAAGATGGCTGAACACAACAAGATGGCTGAACCGACAAGCGCGCGACCTAGTGGGAAGAATTGTACCTAAGTTTGTTTCATCCAGCTAAAAATTACTGAAACACGATTCAGAAATTTAGACTTTTGCTCAAATTAACGAGAAAAATGCTCAAAGTAAACTAAAAAATATTTATAAAAATAACATAGACAACAGAGAATATTTATTGTAGTATTGTTATGTTTTTTATTATTTTTATTTATATGAATATCGAACAGTAATCATTTAACCTCAAAATTCGAATTTTATAATGTATATTTGCTACTTTTCTCATTTCTTGGAGTTGAAATAATAATTATCAATAGAAAAGAACTATTATTTATTATTTAATGATGAGAATTCGTAAATGTTGATTATTTAATTATGATTTAGATGAACATTATTCTTGTTTTGGGTTTCTAGATTGGGATTTTATCATAAATAATGTAGGGTAGCCATTGAAATGATTCTTATCTAAATCTAACCACAGTCATTTTTACCAACTTAATTTTTGCTTTCGTGCACTAATCCTCCATATAACCCACCAACTATTTTTTGTTGCCATGTTGCAAATCTGGAGTGCAGAAAAACGTTTTCCCGCACTAGAGCAGAAAAGTGAATCTTTGCATTCTGTAATCAGTGCAGGAATCGTCACTTTTCAAGGTAACAGTAGGAAAAAATTTTTCTCGTCGGTTTTATATGTATTTTGGGGTAGTGAATTCGAATCTTAAATCTGCTGGCACGCCAGGGGGCGGCCTTCACCACTAAAAATCCAAAAATTTTGGGACTTTTTCCATTTTTTCCATTTTAACTATTATAATATTTCACTTAGGTTTATTTCTCACACTGTATATGAGAAAAACTCCAGCAAACTGTAGAAACATCTCTCTTGTAGCCAACTCCTCAGTAGTCTCTTGAATGTTCTTCTGTATGAATGTTCTTGAATGTTTTTTGAAGTATCGAGAATTTCCACTGGTAGTGCGTTTAAGATCCTTCGACTGACATGCTCTGGCTTAGCTTCAAAAAATCTTGTTCAATGAGGTTGGAGTCTCAGCATATTCCTTGCCCGTGTGTTGTAGCCATGTACGGTAGCGCCTGTAGTCCACTCATCCTTGCGGGAAAATCTATACAATGCAGCCTCCAAGATATACAGACATGGCAACGGCAGGATCTTAGCTTCCCTGCATGGGGTTCTTGGTGGCTTCCTAAAAATCATTCTCAGTAGCCGTTTTTGCACTCTAAAGGCCATCAATGAAGCGGGTGCCGCACCACAGAATATCAGGCCATACGTTAGAGCTGGCTGGA
The DNA here is from genome assembly GCF_014356525.2 of Nilaparvata lugens. NCBI lineage: Eukaryota > Metazoa > Arthropoda > Insecta > Hemiptera > Delphacidae > Nilaparvata > Nilaparvata lugens. The sequence continues at coordinate 34,027,829 of NC_052507.1, forward strand.
AATATCCATAGTATGCTATTCAAACTATTCTCTGGTCCACCTCCCTTATCAATCTTGATATTGCAAACCCCGCTGCATTGAGCCTTTTTACCACCTGATCAATGTGACTGTTCCACTTCAGTCTTACATCAACATTGATTCCCAAGAATCCACATTCTTCCACTGGCATTATACTTGTTGAATCCACAGCAAAATTAAAATTATTGGGTGTGTCTAAATAGCCAATATTGAAGCTCATATATGATGTTTTCTTTACGTTGACTATTAACTCATAAGCCTCACATCACTCCTTCATGCACTAGATTACTTCTTCTCCTTCAATTTTTAATTCTTCAAATGTATCACCTGTCAGTAGGAAATTAGCATCGTCAGCAAATAATACACTGTTTACGGTTGAGGGCAAATTTCAGGGCAAGTCATTAATATACAGTGAGAACAATATCGGGCCAAGTATAGTTCCCTGTGGCACTCCTTTTTCCAATTGCCAGATTTCTGACCAATATTTGTAGTTGATGATTCCCCCATTTCTCTCTTCAATCTCAACTAATTGGGACCTTTCACTAAGAAAAGACTTCAGCCATTCAAAAGCCAACCCTCTGATACCATAAAAATGAATTTTCTCCATCAGAGTTTCATGATTAAGGCTGTCGAATGCCTTTTTCATGTCTACAAAGAGTCCTAGAGCTTTTTTCCCTTTGTCAAGTGAGTCATATACTTGGTTAATGAAGTCATTTACTGCAAGGATTGTCGATTTTCCCAAACGAAAACCAAATTGACATTCAGACAAAATCATATTATTCTCCAGGTAATTGGATATTGTTTTTTGTGCCAGGTTATTTGTACAGTTAAACTCTGCATTAATGAACAATAAAAAAGAGCAAAAACTCACCAGATTTAATCCAATCTTGTCTACTTGCCCTTCGAAGCCTTTATTAGGTGTTTTGATCAGGTTCAGGGTGGGATGAAATCTGGGAATAAGACAGGTTCTGGCTTCTGGGCTGTCTTTTCACGTTCAACTTGCAGGCTATGCACTGTGTTTTGAACAAAGCTCAAACTGGATTCTTTATAAATTCAAATCTGATTCAAATTAAATCAATTCAACACTATTTATGCTGTTATACTCATAACTCACACACACGACACTCAAACAATCATTTACAAGAAATTTCCGATCAAAATTACATGACAAACACACAATTTTGGTCTTGCAACAAGACGGGCTGACAAAACAAGATAGACTGGGGCTTTTACATCGGCAAGGCCAAAAACAGCAGGACGATCTGCGCTGTCGCAAACAAGCCTGCTATTGGCAGAACTGCAGTCTGGCATTTTGGCGCTACAGTTCGAATTCTCTGGCCAGACCATACCCCCGCCTCTGAAAAACTATTTTTCAGCCAAGTTACAAAACTGAAAAAACCAAGGAAAGGAAAAATCCAGACATGCCAAAAGGAACAAAACACCAACACCAAAAAACAACACAAAAGAAAAAATGCAACAATCACAACAACTATCAAGTTGGGAGTGGATATAATTTTGTTACTAGGTCAAATACGGAAACAACGATTACACTTAAAGACACAAATACGAATAATAGAGCGAGCAGACAGTATCCAGAATTTCTGTCTGATCAAGGACAACAATAACGAAATCCCAGCATGACAATTCTTCTTGTGATGATAATCAATTAACATCGATACGAAAGTGTCGGATTTTGGTAAGATCATCTGATGACAAGTCTCAAATTCAAGTCCAGCATGAGACAAACGACCGCCGACGCGAATCACACCTTTATCAATGAATGGAGACAGGCGACGTAGGCGCATAGAACAATCTTCTCCCTTCTCTAATTGCACAAATTCAGATGAAAAATGTATCTTCTGTACCACTTTACATAGATACCTCTCAGCAACATCAAAATCTGATTCTTCTGATTGGGGTAAGATTCATAAGAATTTGAGAACAAGAATTACAATTCTCAAAAGACGACCATAATCCGAACAACGACCAATCAATGAATATACTGCATTGCTGTTACAATCAGGAGATTTTGTGACTGTCAACACTGACGGTTTTTTCGCCTCTGGTGGATCCACTATCTCTTCCATTTCAGTTCGGACGGGCCAATCGCATTCGTCCTCTGCTATCCATGATGGACCTTAGAGCCACAACGGAAAGTTCACAAGCTCAACTGGTGATAAACCTCTAGACAAACAGTCAGCGGGATTTTCAATTCCGGCAACATGCATCCACTCCTGTATACAAGAATCCTGTATTTTTGCGACGCGATTACCAACAAAAGTTTGCCATTTCGCGGATGGAGCATTAATCCAACACAAGGTGACTGTAGAATCAGAGAGTGCGACAATACGAGACACATGACAACGTTCACTAATAATAGTGACTACTGAATTCATGAGTTCTGCCAACAAGAGTGCCGCACACAACTCCAAACGAGGTATTGAAACAACTTTAGATGGTGCTACCTTGGACTTTGAACACAATAATACAACTCTTGGCTCCTCGCTCTCCTTCTGCGACTTCACATAGATAACTGCACCATAACCAGACAATGATGCGTCACAAAAACCAATCAAACTGATGTGAGAATCCTGAAACAAACCAACATGACGTGGAACAGCAAATTTCAACAATAGAGGCAACTCTTTTTGACAATTCTCCCAAAGAGTGCAGATAGACTCAGGCGGCTTCTCGTCCCAATCCACTCCTAATTTCCACAGTTTCTGGACAAGACACTTTAGAAATAATGTAAACGGTGAGAAGAGACCAAGTGGATCATAGATACGAGCCATCACTGACAGAATAGAACGCTTAGTAGCGACGACCTCACCACTCTTGACTGAAAACTGAAACAGATCAGTACTAGGTTGCCAATTCAATCCCAAGATAGCCAAGGAGTTGTCTGCTTCGAAATCCTTGTACGAAAACGATTTCTCTTCCTCTGAGAATTTCTCCAACATTGATGATGGATTTGAAGTCCACTTTGTGAGCGAGAAACCTCCTCCCTCAAACAGCTGCTTGGACTGACGATACAGCTCCGCGGCCTCTGATTCTGTGGCGACAGATGTGACTAAGTCGTCCATGAACATGTCTCTTGGTATTCTCGCCTTGGCTGCTGGAAAACGATTTCCATCCTCCTCTACAAGCTGGTGGACGGTGCAAAGCGCCAAATATGGAGAGCTTGAAACACCAAAAACAACACAATTGAGCTGATAAATTTCGATTGGATCCTCCAGCGAAAATCTCCACAATACACGCTGATAACGACGGCAGGAATCCTCCACTAATATCTGTCGATACATTTGTTTAATGTCGGCAGTTAGTGCGATTGGGAACAAACGAAAATTAACTAACAAAACAAAAATGTCAGTTTGCAATTTGGGACCAGCATGAAGAACCTGGTTCAATGACAAACCCGATGATGTTCTGGAACCAGCATCAAATACAATTCGGATGGGCGTGGTAGTGCTGCTTGCTTTCACGATGGCGTGATGCGGTATGTAGTAACCACCTCGGTCTGTCTGATCTGCTACAAACGACATGTGACCCTGACGTAGGTAATCGATCAATATTTCATGATATGAAATACGAGTATTGCTGTCAAGCTCTAGTCGTCTCTCCAAAGTCAGCAGTCTGCGTTCGGCGACAGCATACGAATCTCCCAAGCTGCTGGGCGGCTCCGCAAATGACAAGGCAACAACAAAACGACCAGAATTCACACGATGTACAGACTTCCGAAAATTTACCTCACACTCCAACTCTTCCGGTTTCAGTTGACAGCTTGGTGCAGGGCACGATTCCAACTCCCAAAAACGTTCCACAAAACTATCCAACGATGGACTACTAACGAATGGACTACAGATGGCTGTAAAACAATTCGACACATTCGTTGTTGAAGTGAGAATCGGCGCTCTCCCCATCAGAATGTGACCAAAGACACTATTAACAGTCATCAATTCGTGCGATTCACCTGTACTAGGACTCCCACGTAGCAAGTGAGGAACTAACTCCGCACCAATGATGCCATCTATTCTACTAGGAAGGTAGAATTTGTCGTCAGCCAGTGTGAGATTTTCAAGATGATGAAGTTTGGATCTGTCGATTTCACAAGAAGGCAACTTGTCGATGATTTTATCTACCACTGTGGCATCCATCGAAAACTTGACGGTAGGATCCAACTTCGACTGAATCGACACACAAGTACGACCTCGAACTTCACTAGTACCACCACCGAATCCACGAACAACGGTTTTCATGGGCTGGAATGGTAGTCTCAAACGCCGACACAATTTGGCTGTAACAAAATGACACTGACTCCCGGTGTCAACCAAGAAACGAACATCACAAAGCTGATCATTACAATCTCGAACATGTGCAGTGACGGTCGACAACACAACGGTCGAATTTTCTACATCGTTGGATGTAGAACAACAACTAATAGGTGATGTGCCACCTGCCTTGGAGTTCGACGAGGACGCAACACCTTCATTGGAACTTGATCTGGAAAAGTGCAATAAAGAATGATGAGATTCTCGACATTGAGCACACTGAGTTTTACTACGACAATCTCTACTCAAATGATCCACATCAAGACAACGAAAACAACAAAACTTTCCTTTAATCAAACAATAACGATCCCAAGGAGTCATTTTCAAGAAACTTGCACAATCTACTAACCGATGACCCGGTTTTGAGCACTTCAGACAATTGGGATTTTTACTAGATGCATCGTTAGATGAATCATTAGATTGAACCACAAACACCTTTGATTTATTATCCTTTTTGTGCCTCATATTAAACGATTCAGTCTGTTTCTCATCAGAAGGAAGAGTCTTAATTTGCTTTTCAATGAATTTGACATAATCGGTATAAGTTGGCATAGCCTTGTCACGGACGGCCGATTCAAAATTTCTACGAGAACTTGGATCCAGCAATCTCAAGCCATGATAGAGGAATATCGAGTCTGACAAATCAGTGAGTCGCAATCTCTTCACTGCATTGATTGAACTGCAAAACCCATCCAAAATCGCAATACAACCTGCCTTTGATTCTGATTTTATTGGACGAAATTCAAAAATTTGTTTGAAATAGGCATCGACTTGCGCCCGTGGATCGTTATAGCGGGTCAATAATGCCTGCCAAATTATTTGATAATTGTTAGCCAATGGTGGCAAATGACGACAAATATTTGCTGCTTGTCCAGTAAGTCTACTTACAAGATATTGGACCTTCTGCTGATCGTTCAAACTCTTGTTGTCATGTACCAATGCCTTAAATAGTTCATAAAACACCGACCATTGAGTCTGGTTCCCATCAAATTTCGGAAGGTCGATTTTAGGCAGTACCGACTCGGACACGACCGGCTGTGCACTAGCTGCTGTAGCTGCCGAAGATTGAGCAATAGCATCAGTCGCCTCTTTCTGTTTGAGAGTGTTAGCCGCTACTTCAATATACTGAAACAGATCTAGGTGTGAGTCGTTGAATGCTACAACATGATCTTTATTCAACTCAAGTTCCAACTCATTAACCACTAATTCTGTCTTTTCATAATCCGAAATGGTCTGAGACACCCGAGGATACAAGATTGAAAATTGCTCAGCAACTTTTGGATCAGAGACATTTTTAGACAGTTCATAAATTCTTTGCAATCTGGCATACAATTGTTCCAGTTTAGCGCGATGCACCCTGATTTGTTTCTGTATTTTTTCCTCCATCTTGAACTCATACACAAAACAATTCAGCCCCGACAATACAAACAACAGACAATAAAACAAGAATGAGTTCAAAACTAGATGAAAGGAAGAATCACGACTAGTAAGTTATCAAAGTTAAACTTTGATTATCAATTCACAAGATAAGTTACTGCTGAAGACAAAACTATATGATTAGATAATGTTCTTCCAACAACTCACAAACAAACGATAACTTGTTGAATTGAACAAACAAAATCATGCTGGTGATTAACCTTCACTAACATGTATAAAAAAATGGACAATACAAATTCCAACAAACAAACAAATTCCTGAGAAAAAGAGCACAATGCGCCTAGTTTCAGGAAATTACAATTTTAACTGAAATAAATTTAATTTCAGACAAATACAAATTGACAAGAAACCTTGCTCTAGAACAAGGCTACAACAAACTTAAGTTGAGCATAGATCAGACCATTCTCAACATGCCAACATTGGACAAATACGAAACTGCTTAAATCCAATGTGTGTGAATTAATCAATAAATTACAAATTTAAATTCATCCGGCCCAGAGGACCAAGAAATGTTCTGAACAAAGCTCAGGCTAGAGCTACCAGAGGACTGTAATTTACTATTCAAATAATCAAATACAAACAAGGGGCAAAATTTAATCTTCAATTTGAGCCAGGTTATTTGTACAGTTAAACTCTGCATTAATGAACAATAAAAAAGAGCAAAAACTCACCAGATTTAATCCAATCTTGTCTACTTGCCCTTCGAAGCCTTTATTAGGTGTTTTGATCAGGTTCAGGGTGGGATGAAATCTGGGAATAAGACAGGTTCTGGCTTCCGGGCTGTCTTTTCGCGTTCAACTTGCAGGCTATGCACTGTGTTTCGAACAAAGCTCAAACTGGATTCTTTATAAATTCAAATCCGATTCAAATTAATTCAATCCAACACTATTTATGCTGTTATACTCATAATTCACACACACGACACCCAAACAATCATTTACAAGAAATTTCCGATCAAAATTACATGACAAACACACAATTTTGGTCTTGCAACAAGACGTGCTGACAAAACAAGATAGACTGGGGCTTTTACATCGACAAGGCCAAAAACAGCAGGACGATCTGCGCTGGCGCAAACAAGCCTGCTATTGGCAGAACTGCAGTCTGGCTCAAATCTTTGAATAGTAGACTTTAGATGCACGGGAACACTAGCGTCAGGTGATCAATTTTCATAACGGCAAGGAAAGTTGTGTGAGTGCGCCACACCAGATTTTTAAAACGTACGAATCTAACTTCGCAAAAGTATATTTTTATGGAAATCATTTACTTTACACTAGAGAAAATTCTGTTCTACAATATTAAAGACCAAGTACCATTTTTATCATAACTGGTTACCGAGATGCACTGCTTTGAATATAAAATTTGACATGTTTTTGTGTTTGGAAATATGGGTTGAAGTAGCACTCAACACTCAGAAATAATTAATAAAATAATAGATAATTTCCATTTTTCCATCAAATTTCACTTATATACATGATTATGATCCGCCTTGACGAGCTAAGAAGAACTAGCTGTGAAACGAGAAGATCCAATCATTGTGTCAAAAGTTATAAGTGTTTGAAATTTCTATCATTGAGAGGTGTCATAGCGCCTTTCCATTGGGAAATCCTGAAATCAATTTCAGGATTTCCAATGGAAAGGCGCTATGACACCTCTCAATGATAGAAATTTCAAACACTTATAACTTTTGACACAATGATTGGATCTTCTCGTTTCACAGCTAGTTCTTCTTAGCTCAAGGCGGATCATAATCATGTGAAATTTGATGGAAAAATGGAAATTATCTATTATTTTATTAATTATTTCTGAGTGTTGAGTGCTACTTCAACCCATATTTCCAAACACAAAAACATGTCAAATTTTATATTCAAAGCAGTGCATCTCGGTAACCAGTTATGATAAAAATGGTACTTGGTCTTTAATATTGTAGAACAGAATTTTCTCTAGTGTAAAGTAAATGATTTCCATAAAAATATACTTTTGCGAAGTTAGATTCGTACGTTTTAAAAAATCTGGTGTGGCGCACTCACACAACTTTCCTTGCCGTTATGAAAATTGATCACCTGACGCTAGTGTTCCCGTGCATCTAAAGTCTACTATTCAAAGATTTGAGCCAGCTGGTGACAGGGCAATAACGCTGGAGACACACGAGGTCTGCTATCTCTTCATAGTGAATGATTTAATAGAATCAACAGTTGCAAACAGTTTGCAATTGGGTAATTACATTTTCTCGAATTTCGAGCTTATATTTTGGGTGAAAATGTTACTAAACATTAATTGTAGAGATTCTCATGCTCAATCTATTCCACTCGAAATTTTCTGTTTAAATTGTATCTGAAGCCTGATAATTGGGAATCTAAAATCAAACTTTGCATTGATGGGGCGAAGCTCCTGAAATTTTTACAGATATGGGACTTGTGGCAGTTGATATTGCTTATCAATGACTATTCTATAGTGAGGTCCATAATGTTATAATGTCAGTATTTGATCAACTTTGGTTTTGCTATCCTTGTCTATCATTCGACAAAGCCAGTGGTACTATCCTTTTCTAGGTCCACAACGATGCCAATTATGTTTTTGACAGTGTAGAAATATAATTAATTAATGCAGAGAATCGGCATCGCTATTCTCCTATCTTTATCCACTGCCATTATAACGTGGACCTTACTATTAATATTAACTTAATATGGACTTAATATTATTATTATTACTATAGGTATAAATTTAATCGAAATTGTTGGAGCCGTTTTCGAGAAAATCGCGAAAAAATAAACAGAGTAATCCATTGTCTCCTAATGTATTTCCGAAATCAGTCAATAAGTGTAATAGGTATATGGACGGTGCATAGAAGGCTACACACACAACACGGACTCCATTTGAATCAAAACGGAAAGAAGTTTTTAGTTGAAGAGCTAATTAAACACTTGACTAGAGAAGAAGCAGAGACTGAGTCATATATAGAGCAGGAGATTCAAGCACCGTATTAACGAGAGATACAATATTTGTATCTCTCGTTAATACGGTGCTTGAATCTCCTGCTCTATATGACTCAGTCTCTGCTTCTTCTCTAGTCAAGTGTTTAATTAGCTCTTCAACTAAAAACTTCTTTCCGTTTTGATTCAAATGGAGTCCGTGTTGTGTGTGTAGCCTTCTATGCACCGTCCATATACCTATTACACTTATTGACTGATTTCGGAAATACATTAGGAGACAATGGATTACTCTGTTTATTTTTTCGCGATTTTCTCGAAAACGGCTCCAACAATTTCGATTAAATTTATACCTATAGTAATAATAATAATATTAAGTCCATATTAAGTTAATATTAATAGTAAGGTCCACGTTATAATGGCAGTGGATAAAGATAGGAGAATAGCGATGCCGATTCTCTGCATTAATTAATTATATTTCTACACTGTCAAAAACATAATTGGCATCGTTGTGGACCTAGAAAAGGATAGTACCACTGGCTTTGTCGAATGATAGACGAAGATAGCAAAACCAAAGTTGATCAAATACTGACATTATAACATGGACCTCACTATAGAATAGTCATTGATAAGCAATATCAACTGCCACAAGTCCCATATCTGTAAAAATTTCAGGAGCTTCGCCCCATCAATGCAAAGTTTGATTTTAGATTCCCAATTATCAGGCTTCAGATACAATTTAAACAAAAAAATTCGATTGGAAAAGATTGAGCATGAGAATCTCTACAATTAATGTTTAGTAACATTTTCACCTAAAATATAAGCTCGAAATTCGAGAAAATGTAATTACCCAATTGCAAACTGTTTGCAACTGTTGATTCTATTAAATCATTCACTATGAAGAGATAGCAGACCTCGTGTGTCTCCAGCGTTATTGCCCTGTCACCAGCTGGCTCAAATCTTTGAATAGTAGACTTTAGATGCACGGGAACACTAGCGTCAGGTGATCAATTTTCATAACGGCAAGGAAAGTTGTGTGAGTGCGCCACACCAGATTTTTTAAAACGTACGAATCTAACTTCGCAAAAGTATATTTTTATGGAAATCATTTACTTTACACTAGAGAAAATTCTGTTCTACAATATTAAAGACCAAGTACCATTTTTATCATAACTGGTTACCGAGATGCACTGCTTTGAATATAAAATTTGACATGTTTTTGTGTTTGGAAATATGGGTTGAAGTAGCACTCAACACTCAGAAATAATTAATAAAATAATAGATAATTTCCATTTTTCCATCAAATTTCACATGATTATGATCCGCCTTGAGCTAAGAAGAACTAGCTGTGAAACGAGAAGATCCAATCATTGTGTCAAAAGTTATAAGTGTTTGAAATTTCTATCATTGAGAGGTGTCATAGCGCCTTTCCATTGGGAAATCCTGAAATCTGAGACCTGGGGAATCATGTGCATCTAACGGGTGATTCTGATAGTATTTAACCCTCTAATAATAAATATGATGAAAATATCAATAACAATTTGATTAGTTAGGAAGGCCTCGATAACTATAACAATGGAAAAATTTATTTTGGCTGTAGGACATGGTTTTCTATTTTCGCTAGTACACGCCCTCTCCACTATACCAAATTTAATAATTTCTGAGAAATCTTGTTCGAAATTAATTGTAATTTCACATGATATATGACTTTTCATCATTACTCTATAATGCTCCAAGTTGTAAAGATTAGATGTAGTGAGTTTCCAGAATTTTCAAAAAAACTTGAAAAATACCCCTTTTTTAAAATATGTAGCTCCAAACCCAGAAATCCTAGAATCCTGAGCAACCACTCAATTTATTGAAAATTTCATTCTCGGCAATTTTGTAAAGAATGTTTTTTTCGAAAAACCGATGTTTTCGAAATAAAATGGAAAAAAGTCCTAAATTTTTAGGCTTTTAGGGGTGAAGTCGCCCTCTAGCATGTCAGCAAATTTAATATTCGAACTCAGCGCCCCAAAATACATATAAAATCGACGAGAAAAATTCTTTCGGAGCTGTTTCCTGAAAAATGATCATTTGACTGGACTATTATATTAATTTATATAATTGAACATAATCAGCCTCTACAATCCCACTTTAGATGCACAACTACTAGCTTTGTGTGAACAAAAATGTAGCCTACCTTACTTTTGGATTGTCATTTTGATATTGTTGAGGATCGAGGATAGCTGCATTGGTATCGCATAGATAGTAGGGCACACATGTGCAAGATACCCCTTCACCGTCAGCTGAAGTTTTCCTTGCAAATTCTTTGAAAGCTTCAAAGGAAGAACTCGTTGATGTTGATGCTTCAGATTTGGAATCAACATCACTCAAAGCAGAGGGTTCTTTTCTCAGACCCCCAAACCACTCTGTAGGATCAGCAGTTGTTAAACTTCCATTTTCACCACTGAATGTTGCGATTGTTGAAGCAGAGCTCATGATGGAAGATCCAACTGGACTGATCATTTTATCATAGTTTTTGTCTCTGCTACCACTTTCCAATTTCAAAATAGAACCATTGATTGGAGATGATCTTGCGTTTCCTCCACAATCAACTAAAAATGGAAGTGAGATGATCAGAATTGCATAGATAAATACACTGTTCCTTGTATGAGCCATCTGGAATTAAATGAATTATCATAAATTCAGTTTAGAATGATGTATTGATGTGAAATAGAATATGATGCTAAAAATAAATATATATTTTTTAGTTAAAAAATAATCCGATAGTACCCTTTTTTGAAAACTTTCTCATATAAAATACAAAAACAACTATACTTTCGAATGTTTAATCCATTTTCAAGTTTTCTTCAACTGAACATCCGAAACTAGTTGTTTTTATATTTATTAATAAGAAAAAAGATAAAAAAATACTATTCGATTACGGTATTTTTTAACTAACAATTAAGTAGCCCTGATGAAATATGTTATTAGAATATATTTTTTATCTGTGAACTCTTATTAATTCAGTAGTATAGTATATTTACTTATCTATTAATATGTATATAGCCTATCGAACTAGTCAACACTGCGAATTAATAAAGAATCATGAGCATCACTTACTACCCAGTGCGAAATACTGTGAAAATGCAACATATTTAATTCTATTGAATGTGTTACCTACAAGAATAATTAGATTACTATACACTGTAAAATTACTATATTTTTATGTGATAATATCGGTTAAAGTTTTTGAAGCCTATTAGACTATTTGGAAGCTCACATTTAATGATAAAAGAGGTTTGTGAATATTGATTAATATGCCGTGCTTTACCTTCATTTAAATGTAGTAGATACCGTAAGTGAAATGTTACTGCATCAAGTGAAGTTTCCTTAAAGCATAGTGCTCGACGACGAAAACATTAGCCTATACACGTTGAATAATTATTAGAACCTGATTAACTGATTACTCCTGTTTAATCACAAATCACGTGAAATATGAGATGCTACACTGAACCGAACTGATCAAGTCATTTGACTTCTTCTGCCGACTACGATAGGTAACTTACACTACCTACTGTTTTGCTACAGAGAATATTCGCCTTTAAAACCTGTTTCAAAGCAATGAACGAGAACTACCTACAGGAAAGTTACAGTTTTATATGCCCGAGAATCTGAACTTGAGATCTCTTGTTCACACGCAAGTTCACAAACTGATGGCTGACATAAAAAAGTAAGGTTTTTGCAAAGTTGCAGACGCAACAGGAAACTTGAGCTTCTGGTCAATAAACAAGTTGCTTTATTATATTAGTCTATATGAACGATTTATCAAAGCTGTAAAATGTCTCAAAAACTGAAGAGATATCCAAACAAGAAAAGTTTAACTTAAATCGTCTGATCAGGATTAAGCTGCGATATTTGAAATTGATATTTGGTTGATATGTATGATGAATTGTTGCAGATTGTAACTCTTCGAATAAATAAGTAAAATATTAGTTTTGTGTAAACTTGTTCTGAGGAAAAATATAATTTTTGCTTGAAACAAAGAGTTTTCTTGCAAAGTTGAATATTCTTTTAATAATTCAAATGCATGATAGGTAATTTAGATCAACAAAGTAAGAAAAATTATTAAACAATATACCGTAGGCCTATATTTGAGATTGGACTATCTATAGAGGCCGCGAAAGTAGTTCTGGACCCTGTGCTTCCCTAAATCACTAAAATTTTGGGTATGGAGTTGGCAGTCCTTCTTGTCTTTATAATCCATGTTTTTTCTATGCTTATCTCTCGTCATGCATGAAAGATGGAATGGTATATTTGCGAAAACTTCTACCAGCTCACTTTCAGTTTTTTAGCTTGGGTTCACAACTCTATTTTGGCGGCTTCTACTTGTGGGTGGGAGTGCGTCAGCCACCATAGTTCATCAAGCTTGCATCACTTCATGTGGCTTGTTCATTAATTTAGTGAGTGAAATACACCCGTTAGGGTTCACCATAGTCGTATGAACATCTTAACCATCAATAATTTATTTTACAGTCGACAAATTAAAATTTTGAAAATTATAAACTCTTCTGTATTAATAATTTTAGGTTGGTAAAAAATACATTCTTCCCTAATGGTATTTGTCAAGGTTTATGAATGATTCATTTTTTATTTCAATTTTGTGTAATTCATTAGAGATAAAATTTGTTATAAGGCAACTGTAACCAGTGGTCAGAATAAATCTTCCTAATTTCTAACAGTTTTTCAAATAAATTGTCATATCGTAACTCTTATCGTTACTACTTTTTTGTTATTTTGTAAAGAATAATTATCCAGGAAAATTGAGTTGATAGACTTATTGAATGATTATACACAATTATATTACTTATGTTTTTTAGTTATTTTTT